>NC_092093.1:5324968-5479968 GCF_045679555.1 Salvelinus alpinus | reverse complement strand
TCATGGTCTGAGAGTATTTTAGGTGCCTTTTGGCAAACTCTAAGCGGGCTGTCATGTGACTTTTACTGAGGAGTAGCTCCTGTCTGGCCACTCTACCATAAAGGCCTGATTGGTAGAGTGCTGCAGAGATGGTTGTCCTTCTGGAAGGTTCTCCTATCCCCACAGAGGAACTCTGGAGTTCTGTCAGAGTGACCATCGGGTTCTTGGTCACCTCCCTGGCCAAGGCCCTTCTCCATCGATTGCCAAGTTTGGCCGGACGGCCAGCTCTAAGAAGAGTCTTGATGGTTCCAAACTTCTTCCATTCAAGAATGATGGAGGCCACTGTGTTCTTGGGGACCTTCAATGTTGCAGACATTTTTTGGTACCCAGCCCCAGATCTGTGCCTTGACACAATCCTGTTTCTGAGTTCTACGGACAATTCCTTCGACCGCATGGCTTGGTTTTTGCTCTGACATGCACTGTCAACTGTGGGACCTAATATAGACAGGTGTGTGCCTTTCCAAATCATGTCCAATCAATTGCATATACCACAGGTGGACTCCAATCAAGTTGTAGAAACATCTCAAGGATGATCATTGGAAACAGGATGCACCTGAGCTCAATATCGAGTCTTACAGCAAAGGGTCTGAATACTTATGTAAATAAAGTTTTTAATTTGTAATGAATTTGCAAACATTTCTAAAAATCTGTTTTCGCTTTGTCATTATGGGGTATTGTGATGTCATTATGGGGTATTGTGATGTCATTATGGGGTATTGTGATGTCATTATGGGGTATTGTGATGTCATTATGGGGTATTGTGATGTCATTATGGGGTATTATGTGTTGATTGATGAGGATTTTTTTTTAAATCCATCATCGAATATGGCTGTACCTTCCGAATGCACTGTAATTTCAGCACGGTTTTGATTGGGACAGCGCCAACGCACTGCTTTGAGACATGCGTTGGGAATCATCTTGATAAATCAATCAATGTCAGATTTGTGTTTTCACAAAATCTCCAGGGGTAAACCAGAGCCAGTCAGTGAGTCGAGTGAGGAGCTCGACGCAAGATTCCGGAGAGAGGTGCTGGCGCTGAGAGCGCTGCAGAGCGGGCGTGCTGAGGAGCGTGACACCAGTCCGGTGTCATGTGCACCGGTTTCACACATCTGGCATTTGGTGCGCCTCCCGAGTCCGGTGCGTCCTGTGTCTTCTCCCCGCACTCGCCCTGAGGTGCGTGTCATTAGCCCGGTGTCACCTGTACCGGTCCCACGCATCAGGCCTCCAGTGCGCCTCCACAGTCCAGAGCTTCCAGCGACAGTACCCAGTCCAGAGCTTCCGGCGACAGTACCCAGTCCAGAGCTTCCGGCGACAGTTCCCAGTCCAGAGCGTCCGGCGACAGTTCCCAGTCCAGAGCTTCCGGCGACAGTTCCCAGTCCAGAGCTTCCGGCGACAGTTCCCAGTCCAGAGCTTCCGGCGACGTTTCACAGTCCGGAACCTCCAACGGCGGTCCACAGTCCGGAACCTCCAACGGCAGTCCACAGTCCGGGACCTCCTGAGGCGGTCCACAGTCCAGAACCTCCTGAGGCGGTCCACAGTCCAGAACCTCCTGAGGCGGTCCACAGTCCAGAACCTCCTGAGGCAGTACACAGTCCAGAACCTCCTGAGGCGGTCCACAGTCCGGAACCTCCTGTGATGATCCATGGCCCGAAACCTTCAGTGATGATCCATGGCACGAAGCCTTCAGTGATGATCCATGGCACGAAGCCTCCAGTAACGATCCAAGGTCCGGAGTCTCCAGCAACGTTCTGCAGTCCGGAGTCTCCAGCGACGGTCTGCAGTCCAGAGCCTCCAGCGACGGTCGGCAGTCCAGAGCCTCCAGCGACGGTCGGCAGTCCAGAGCCTCCAGCGAAGGTCGGCAGTCCAGAGCCTCCAGCGACGGTCGGCAGTCCAGAGCCTCCAGCGACGGTCGGCAGTCCAGAGCCTCCAGCGACGGTCGGTAGTCCAGAGCCCCCGGCGACGAGCTACGGTACGGAGTCCCCGGCGATGCTCTACGGTCCGGAGCCTCCGGCAACGATCCACGGTCCGGTTCCTCCGGCAACGATCCACGGTCCGGTTCCTCCGGCGACGATCCACGGTCCGGAGCCTCCGGCGACGATCCACGGTCCGGTTCCACGGAAGCGGAGGGATCAGCAAGCAGAGCAGGGTCTACGCCCCGAACCTGAGCCGCCACCGAGGCTAGATGCCCTCCCGGACCCTCCCTCATAGAGTTAGCTTTTGCGGCCGGAGTCCGCACCTTTGGGGGGGGGGGGGGGTACTGTCACACCCTGACCTTAGAGAACCTGTTTATTTCTCTATTTGGTTAGGTCAGGGTGTGATTTGGGTGGGCATTCTAGTTTTCCATTTCTTTGTTGGCCGGGTATGGTTCCCAATCAGAGGCAGCTGTCTATCGTTGTCTCTGATTGGGAATCATACTTAGGCAGCCTGTTTTCCACTTGAGTTTGTGGGGTCTTGTTTTTGCACAGTAGCTGTATAGCCCTGCAGAACTTTACTTTCGTTGATCTTTTGTTGTTTTTTTGGTGTTCATTCTAAAATAAATTAAGATGTACACTTTCCACGCTGTGCTTTGGTCTCATTCCGACGACGGATGTAACAGAACATTGTTGGTTGATTCATCAGAACATTTAGTCTAGTTGGCTGATTTATCAGAGCATTTAGTCTAGTTGGCTGATTTATCAGAGCATTTGGTCTAGTTGGCTGATTTATCAGAACATTTAGTCTAGTTGGCTGATTTATCAGAACATTCTGCCAGCATGTTGTTCAGGATATGTAGTTTATCAAGTGGATTACTTTGCTCTTCACTCCAGGCCCTTAGCAGCCTTGCACCCAAACAAAAGCCTGTTACTTCACTGACTTGTATCGATCAATGTGATCTGGATAATTCTCTGGCTGGGCAAATAAGTGGAGGTTATAGCTCATCTATCTGTGATTAGAAACATTTAGCATCTAATAATGTAGCCTAAATCAAGAGTAGACCTGTTACCTTGCTCGATCGCGTAAAGCCTATACGCTTTAAGAGTTGTGAAATATGAACATGAGACTCACATGCTTTTGAAAACAGGTATGCTATTATTTTCTCTGGGTATCATGATGCAGATACACTCAAGGTAAGCCTCTACGTCTGCCCCCTAACAAAGTGGAGTGAGGGTAGGAAAGAGATGAAACGTGGAACAAAAAGGCAATGGGCTTGGGCTCTGCTTCAAAATGTCCCCTTTTTTTTCCCCATGACTCAAGTTGTATGGGAAAAATATTATTATTTTATTCTGTTAAATTCCATTAAATTCTTACCATAAAATATGTGTGTGTTGACTGTGATCAGGTAGGTGTGTCTTTAATTAACAAAATAATGAACTACTGATTTCATTCATTTGGATTTTTTTTTTTTTTATGTTATTAATCGTATAATATTTCTTAGTACCTACCTGAACGAATGAATAATGGATTTGTTTTTGATGGTGTAAATTCAATGGATTTAATAAAATAACCACCCACATCTGCACACCACTACTACCACTCATCACCGGCATTGCACACGGGAGGTATAAAAGGCATATGTAGGCAAGAATGTGGTAAAATGAGGGGGTTATATAAACATCGGTCAATTTTTTTTAACAAGCAAAATACCGTAAATTAAGTTTGAAGAGTGAAGTTTTAGAAATCAAGATCGTCTTGATCAATATCACTCTCTTTGGCCTTGCTTGACTTGACAGATCTTGCCAGAGACTTCTTTGAAGTCAAATTCTTTGGGGAGACGACTTGTCGCTTGAGAACCTCGCTGGCTGACTCTGTGACTTCTGACACTCTGCTCTCGTTCTCTTTGTCCATAAGGTACATCTGCCTTCTCTTCACAGAGAGGTGGTGGCCTGAGCCTATCTCCGACCCTGTCTGTCAACTCCTCTCGCTGTTGGACTCTCTCTCTGCCTCTTCATCCAGGATTTCGTCCAGCGAGCATGGTTGGGATTCCATGGAAGATTTGGTTGGCTGGCTATGTACGCTCGTCTCAGATGTCCCAGAAGGTCCATCGCCATCACCGTCGTCTTCAGACTGTCCTTTGCTTGTGACATCATCCCCCTCATCGGCTGGCTCTTCCTCAGGAGCAGCATAGCTTTCAGCTGAATCCTCCTCATCTTCCGCCTGCTCCTCCTCAGCTTTTGCCTGCTCCTCCTCCCCTTTCTCCTTCAGCTCCTCAACTGGAGTCTCTTCAACTGGGGTTTCCTGAACTTCCTGCTCCTCTTCAGCTTCCTCCTCCACCTCCTCCTCAGCTTCTGCCTGCTCCTCCTCAGCTTCTGCTTGCTCCTCCTCCCCTTCCTCCACCTCATCCTCAACAGTAGTCTCCTCAACCTGAAGCTCAGCCTCTGCTGCAGTACCACCTTCCTCTTCTGCTTTGTCCTCTTGGGCCTCTGACTCCTCATTGTTTCCTTCAGTCTCTGAATCCTCAACATCGGAGTAAGCACCGTCTTCAGAGTACTCTGCTCTGGCAAAGGCATCGAATGAGGTCACTGGAGTTTCCTTAACCGTTTCCACCACGTTGTCTTTCCTGATAGCTGTCTCCTCAATGTTTGACTCAACTACTGGCTCTATTTTCTCTTTTTTTTCAGCTTCCTCTTTTTCTACATCCTCCTCAGCTTCAGCTCCATTTCCTGCCTCTTCATCTTCAGCTGTCTCAGCTTCAGCACTCTCTTCCTCTCCTGCTATTTCGTCGTCAGATGTCTCTTCCCCTGCCGTTTCAGCTAGTGCCGACTCATCACCAGTTGTTTCAACTTCAGCCTCCTCCTCTCCTGTAGTTTCCTCTTCAACTGCCTCAGTTTCAGCTTCTTCCTCTCCTGCTTTCTCTGCCTCAGCACTCTCCTCCTCTCCAACAGTCTCGTCTTCTCCGGCAGTTTCATCTTCAGTTGATTCTACTTTGGCACTCTCAGCTTCAACAGTGTCATCTTCTGCTTCATCTTCTGCTGTCTCTTCTCCCTCTACTTCAGCTTCCTTGTCTTGTCCTGCTTCATCCTCAGCGGTCTCTGCCTCTGCAGTTTCAGCTTCAGCTTCTTCCTCTCTTGCCATTTCATCATCAGCTGTTTCTGCTTCAACACTTTCCACTTCTTCTGCTGTTGATCCTGCTGCTATAACAGTTTCTGCTTCATCAGTTTCTTCTTCTGCTGCTTCTTTTGTTTCTTCGTCAGCTGTCTCTACTTCAGCAGTGTCCTCTTCTCCTGCTGTTTCGTCATCAGCTGCGGTCTCTGCTTCAGAAGTTTCTTCTTCTCCTGCTTCATCTTCTACTGTCTCAGCTTCTGCTGTTTCTGCTTTAGCTTCCTCCTCCTCTTCTACTGCTTCATCTTCTGGAGTTTCTGCGTCAACAGTTTCTTCATCTTCAGCAATATCAGCTTCATCTTCTTCTCCTGCTTCATCTTTAGCTGTCTCTTCTACTGCTGCCTCAGCTTCATCAGCCATTTCATCATTCTGTTCAGCATCTTCCTGTTCTTGTAATTCCTCCGCCTCTTTCTTAGGCCCGTTGATAACGTTTCCAACAAGAGTTTTCGCTGCTTTTGCTTCATCTATACCCCCAGTCTCATCTGTAACATCGACTTCTTTGTGTATCTGTGGAGGATTGTCCTTTTTCAACTGGAGGATTGACTTTAGATCAAAAGCCATCATGACTGGAGCAATGTGCAAAACCTCTGCAGGAAGCAGTGGCCCTAAATCCAGTTTCTTTTTTATACAGGTTTCACAAGGGCAATATTCATCATCACTCCGTTGGTCACTGAAAGAAGTGCCGGTTGCATCGTCGCTTTTCTCCTCTCGGTAACCAATAGATCGCACGACCTTCAGTCTTCTTCGCCTCGTCTCAGTTTGCGCACTTGATTCTCGTGACAATTCTTCTTTGGGTGGTCTTGGTCTTCCACCCCGACCGTGGAGCTTCCTTAGTTCTCTGTCAATGCTTAATTGTATCCTCCTATGCACATCGTCTTTCAGTTCGGCTATCATGGCATCGAGATGTTCGCTGTCGTCCAAATTCCAGCGAACCTTGAACTCAGCCATGGCATCCACATAATGTGTCATGAACTGCTTCTCTAGTTTGTTCAGTAACTTCAAAACCCAGACTGGATCAGGATCCAGGGAAACCTTTTTGGCTAGTTGTGCCCTTTGGACAGATGGAGGAGAGCCAGAGGTTGTGTCCTCTCGAGGGTCTGAGCTCTTGTTGGAAGACGGGGGTGTTTCTGGTAATTCTCTCAGACTTTCATTTCTAATGGTGTCATCAGATGCCGGGATGTCTTCGTCTTTTTGTTTCTCTTCCTCCACTGCTGTTCCTCCTTCTCCTCCTCCTTCCTCTGTGGTCCATTGGACCTGACTGGCTACGTCCGGAGTGGCTGGATCAGACATAGGGATTGAGGACGCTGGGCTTTCCTGTTCCTCTGCAGTTTCGTCAACTTCTTGTACCCTCAGCAATGCTTCCCCCTCTGTGTTCGGTGCCTGAGCCAAACCACCTGAGCTCTTACCTGAGCCTGTGGAGCCACTGCTGACGTCCACCCCAGAGGAGGACCTTGCTTTGGTGTCACCGTCCACAGAGTGTTGATCACAGCCATTCTGCTGTGTCTTTTGATTCTCTGCAGGGTCACACAACCAGAGGGACTGGAGGATGTTCATTAGCTCTCTGTATCTTGCTTCCTTGGCATTTGCATCGTCATTGGGATCAAAGTCTATCAACTGCAGCTTTGCGAGGCAATCCAGGAGACCTCTGGCTGAGGTGCTCAATTTACGTCCGTACACTGGGGAAACTTCAGGTAAGCTGTGACACCGGTCAAGTGTGGGACTCAACAGTACTTTCATCACCTGCACTGAGGAGTGAAAGCTCTTTGATATGTCCTCCCGTGGAGCGGTGCCCTCTGGTGGGGTCTCAGGTGGGGTCTCTGCTGGCTCCTCACCATCAGCCACATGGTTGGCTGATGTCTCTTTGGGCTCTTCCTTTTCTATTTGAGTCGTACACGCAGCAGTGACATCGTTCTCCTCCGTCCCATTCGTTGTTTCCTTTGGTGCCAGCTCCGGTGAATGGCCTCTGTCACTGAATTCGTCCCCAATGTCGTACATCGCACTGTCAGACGGTATTTTCTTAAGCCACTCATTCACCACCTCTGCTGGAGAGGCATTTGGTAGATTGGAGGGAACCAGCTCAGAGACATCTCCTTCCAGCAACTGTAGGGAGGAACTGCGAGAGGAAACCCCTTTCCTGTTTTTGCACTTGCTGCTCTTGTCACTTTTGTTGTCACTGACATTCCTGTCTGTCGCTTCTAAGGGACCATCACGTAAGATGTTAGAGCTCTCCTTCCTAGAATCAGCTGTGTGTAACTTGTTACTGTCACTCAAAAAACCAAGTAGAATAACAGGTTGTTTCATTTTTCTAGGGGTTGGAGGGCAGTGTGGTGGAGAAGGAGTGAGATGACTCTCTGATGCAATAGAGTTAGGTCTGGGAGTGTCTACGTGATCTCTAGTGGCAGTCTTTGATCTGTTTGTCTTCGTTGAAATATCACTCCCTTTGTCGCTTTTGGCGTCATCCGTATTGTTTTTGTCCTTTTGTCCTTTCACTTGCAGGTGGGACGACACATTGGACATGTTGCTTTTAGGTCTCTCAGTCACTTCAGCAGTTATGCTATTCTCAGTCACTTCAGCAGTTATGCTATCTTTGGGTTTGGAGTTACAGACAATACATGTGTCTGATCCGTGGATCCTGGCTGATGCGTTTGTTCTGTCTGATGCGTGGGACTTGGCAGATGCGTGGGTTCCGGCTGATCTTGGAGACTTAGCCGACACAGCGCTTGTTGCTTTTCCCACATGTTCCTCTACCTCCTTTTCTTCAGCAGCAACTTCAGAAACTTTGGACTTCCTTGATCTTGCGGATACATGTGACTTCGCTGATACAGCACTGGGTGCTCTCTCCTCTGTTTCATGGTCAGGTTTCTTAGATCTCGCTGAGATATTTGATTTCGCAGACATAGCGCTCGGTGCTCTCTCCTTCAGTTTCTCTTCTGAGGCTGCTGTTTCCTCAGCAGAAGGATTGGATTTCCCAGATTTTGCAGAGACATTGAACTTAGCTGACTTTGCAGACATAGCACAAGGCGCTCCCTCTTCTGTTTCATCCTCAGGTTGAGCAGTATCGTCCGTTGCAACTTTGGACTTAGCAGATATAGCTCTAGCTGTTCTCTCGGTTTGATCCGCTTTTTCAGCAGGGACTTCAGACACTGTTGACTTCCTGGATCTTGCAGAGATATTAGACTTAGCAGACATGGCACTAGGTGCTCTCACTTTAGTTTCTTCTACCTCTTCTGCATTTTCCTCAGCTGGAAATCCAGAAGCTTTAGATTTTATAGATCTAGCTGAAGCATTTGACATGGTTGACTTAGCTGACTTAGAACTAGCTGCTCTCTCCTCTTCTGCAGCAGGATCATCTGAAAAGTCGTATTTCTTGTGCCTTGCTGACAAATTGTACTTAGCAGACATAGCACTGGATGCTCTCTCGGGTTCTTGAAGACAAAATTCAGATTTCTTGGATCTTGCAGAAACATTGGACTTAGCTGACATAGCGCTCGGTGCTCTCTCTTTAGTTTCCCCTACTTCACATTCGATGTTTTCTTCAGCAGGAACTTCTGAAGCCTCCACTTCCACTTCAGGAGGAACTTCCGAAGCTTTAGACTTTGCCGATCTTGCAGAAACATTGGATTTTTGGGATCTTGCAGAGACGTTGGACTTAGCTGACATAGAACTAGCTGTTCTCTCCTCTTCTGCAGCAGGATCTTCTGAAAAGTCATATTTCTTGTGTCTTGCTGACAAATTGTACTTAGCAGACATAGCACTGGATGCTCTCTCTGGTTCTTGAAGACAAAATTCAGAATCCTTGGACTTCTTTGATCTTGCAGAAACATTAGACTTAGCTGACTTAGCAGACATGGCACTAGGTGCTCTCTCTTTAATTTCTTCCAATTCTTCATCTCCATTTTCCACAGGACGAACTTCTAAAGCTTTAGACTTTGCTGACCTTTCAAATACGTTGGATTTCTTTGATTTTGCAGAAGCATTAGATTTAGCAGACATAGCACTGTGTGCTCTCTCTCTAATTTCTTCCAATTCCTCGACTCCATTTTCCTCAGGAGGAACTTTTGAATCTTTAGACTTTGCCGATCTTGCAGAAACATTGGATTTTTGGGATCTTGCAGAGACATTGGACTTAGCTGACATTGTACTAGCTGCTCTCTCCTCTTCTGCAGCAGGATCATCTGAAAAGTCGTATTTCTTGTGTCTTGCTGACAAATTGTACTTAGCAGACATAGCACTGGATGCTCTCTCGGGTTCTTGAAGACAAAATTCAGAATCCTTGGACTTGATTGATCTTGCAAAAACATTAGACTTAGCAGACATAGCACTCGGAGCTCTTTCCTTAGCGACCTCCACCTCCTCTTCTGCGTTATCGTCAGCTGAAGCTGGAGTTTCATCCTCAAGTTCAGCAGGAACTTCAGACTTAGCAGACATGGCACTAGGTGCTCTCACAGTTTCTTCTATCTCTTCTGCATTTTCCTCAGCTGGAAATCCAGAAGCTTTAGATTTTATAGATCTAGCTGAAGCATTTGATTTAGCTGACTGAGCTGACATAGAACTAGCTGCTCTCTCCTCTTCTGCAGCAGGATCATCTGAAAAGTCGTATTTCTTGTGTCTTGCTGACAAATTGTACTTAGCAGACATAGCACTGGATGCTCTCTCGGGTTCTTGAAGACAAAATTCAGATTTCTTTGATCTTGCAGAAACATTGGAGTTAGCTGACATAGCAGACATGGCACTAGGTGCTCTCTCTTTAATTTCTTCCAATTCCTCGTCTCCATTTTCCATAGGAGGAACTTCCGAAGCTTTAGACTTTGCAGATCTTGCAGAAACATTGGATTTCTGGGATCTTGCAGAGACGTTGGACTTAGCTGACATAGAACTAGCTGCTCTCTCCTCTTCTGCAGCAGGATCTTCTGAAAAGTCATATTTCTTGTGTCTTGCTGACAAATTGTACTTAGCAGACATAGCACTGGATGCTCTTTCTGGTTCTTGAAGACAAAATTCAGAATCCTTGGACTTCTTTGATCTTGCAGGAACATTAGACTTAGCTGACTTAGCAGACATGGCACTAGGTGCTCTCTCTTTAATTTCTTCCAATTCCTCATCTCCATTTTCCATAGGAGGAACTTCCAAAGCTTTAGACTTTGCCGATCTGGCAGAAACATTGGATTGTTTTGATCTTGCTGAAACATTGGACATAGCAGACATAGCACTGGGATCTCGTTCCTCTGTTTCGTCCTCTGGTTCAGCAGATGCCCCTTCATCCTCTTCTGTATTTTCTTCAGCAGGAATTTCTGAAGCTTTAGATTTCTTGGATCTTGCAGAGACATTGGACTTAGCTGACATAGCGCTCGGTGCTCTCTCTTCAGTTTCCCCTACTTCACATTCCAATGTTTCTTCAGCAGGAACTTCTGAAGCCTCCACTTCCACTTCAGGAGGAACTTCCGAAGCTTTAGACTTTGCAGATCTTGCAGAAACATTGGACTTAGCTGACATAGAACTAGCTGCTCTCTCCTCTTCTGCAGCAGGATCTTCTGAAAAGTCGTATTTCTTGTGTCTTGCTGACAAATTGTACTTAGCAGACATAGCACTGGATGCTCTCTCGGGTTCTTGAAGACAAAATTCAGAATCCTTGGACTTCTTTGATCTTGCAGGAACATCCGACTTAGCTGACTTAACAGACATGGCACTAGGTGCTCTCTCTTTAATTTCTTCCAATTCTTCGTCTCCATTTTCCACAGGACGAACTTCTAAAGCTTTAGACTTTGCTGACCTTTCAAATACGTTGGATTTCTTTGATTTTGCAGAAGCATTAGATTTAGCCGACATAGCACTGTGTGCTCTCTCTTCAGTTGGATCCTCTCCTTCAGCGGGAACTTCAGAAGCTCTGGTTTTCTTGGATCTTGCTGAAACATTAGACTTAGTTGACTTTGCAGACATGGCGCTCGGTGCTCTTTCCTCAGCTTCTACTTTTTCTTTAGCGGTTTCCTCAGCAGGAACTTCTGAAGCTTTAGATTTTGTCGATCTAGCTGAACTATTGGACTTAGCTGACATAGAACTAGCTGCTCTCTCCTCTTCTGCAGCAGGATCTTCTGAAAAGTCGTATTTCTTGTGTCTTGCTGACAAATTGTACTTAGCAGACATAGCACTGGATGCTCTCTCGGGTTCTTGAAGACAAAGGTCAGAATCTTTGGACTTCTTTGATCTTGCAGGAACATTAGACTTAGCTGACTTAGCAGACATGGCACTAGGTGCTCTCTCTTTAATTTCTTCCAATTTCTCGTCTTCATTTTCCTCAGGAGGAACTTCAGAAGCTTTGGATTTAGCTGACATAGCACTAGGAGCACGATCCTCTGTTTCTTCTGCTTCTGTGTCTTCTTCCGGTATATTTTCCACTGTTTGTTCTACCTCCTCTCCTGTATTTTCTTCAGCGGGAGCTTCTGACATAGCACTCGCTGCTCTCTCAGGTTCTATCACTTCTGCGTTGTCTTCAGCACTGGAAACATTGAACTCGGCAGACATAGCACTAGATGGTCTCTCGTCAGTTTGATCCTCTTCTCCATCAGAAACAGAGTACTTCTTGTATCTTGATGACCGGTTGTACTTAGAAGAGATAGCACTGGATGTTCTCTCAGTGTCTTCTCCAACACAAATTTGAGAAACCTTGGTCTTTTTTGATCTGGTAGAAGCATTGGACTTAGCAGACATGGCACTCGGTGCTCTCTCCTCAGCTTCTTCTTTCTGTTTTACATTTTCATCAGGTGGATCTTCAGAAACATTGGATTTCTTAGATCTCTCAGAAACATTAGACTTAGGTGACATAGCTCTCGGTGATCTCTCCTCAGTTTCCCCCACATCATCTACTGCTGTAGACTTTCTTGATCTTGCTGAGGCATTAGATTTAATAGACATAGCGCTGGATGCTCTCTCTTCAGTTTGTTCTACTTCTGCCTTTTCTTCAGCGGGAACAACTATGGATTTCTTGCATCTTGCTGAAACGGCAGACTTACCAGACAAGGCACTGGCTGCTCTAAGTTCTTCTTCTGGACAGAGTTTAGTAACCTTGGACTTCTTTGATTTTGCAGAAACATTAGACTTAGCAGACTTACCAGACACAGTACTGGGTGCTCTCTCTTTAGTTTCCCCTGCTTCGTCTCCTGCATTTTCTTCAGCGGGAACGTCTGCAGCGGCATCATCAGAAACATCGTATTTCATCATTAACATCGTATTTCCTGCTGACATATTGTATTTAGCAGTTTCTTCAACACAAAGTTTGGAAACTTTGGACTTCTTTGATCTGGTAGACACATTAGACATAGCAGACATAGCACTAGCTGCTCTCTCCTCCGCTTCATCCAATTCGTCTTCAGCGTTATCTTCAGTGGGAACATCAGAAACGTTGTACTTCCTTGAGGCATTCGATTTAACTGACAAAGCACTTGAAGTTGTTTTTGCGTCTTCTTCTGATGTAACGTTTTCTTCAGCTGCCACTTCTGACATTTTGGACTGACATCTTGTTGAGACATTTGATTGAACTGACATGGCACTTGAGGATCTTTTGTCTGTTTGATGTTGCTGTACTTCTACGTCTTCTACAGCTGAAACATTGGACTTCTTTGACTTTGCTGAGGCATTAGATTTGACTGACATGGCACTTGATGACCACTCTTCCTTCTCCTCCTGAACTCCTGAATCCCCAACTTTGGACCTCCTGGATCTGGTAGAGACAGTTGATTTGACAGACAGTGAGCTCATTGCCCTCTCCTCTGGTTTGGTGTCTTTGGTTTCAGTGTTCTCTGAAGGGATCCCTTCTTGACCCGCTTCCTTTTCAACTGCAGTCTCAGCATTTCCGTCATCAGCGTCAGTAGAATCTCCTGCTTCGTCAGATGCTTCACATTTACAGTTGTTTGATTCTTGGTCATCTTGTCCATCTGCTGGTGCCCGAGACACAGCCTTGATTGACTTAGAGTGCACAGAAGATGCCTTACTAATAGGAGGCCTGGGAGATAAATGTTGCATTGGTGTTGCTGCTGTGTTCAAAACAGCACTTCTGGTGGGCTCCTCCTCCTCTTCAGCGTTACTATCCTGGGAACACGAACACGCTCTCGAAGCACTTGGTGCAAGGTCGTCATCCTCATCATCCTGGTCTTCCCTGAGCGATGCCAGAATCTGAGAGGAAAGACTAACAGCAGACACAGGCCGCTCGTCTTCCTCCGCATCAGTGACCTTGACGCTAACCTCGCTCTGAGACTCCTTAGAAGGAGCAGAGGAATAACTATCAGCCATAGCCTCGTCGTTATCCGATGCCTGGGTTGTAATGTCAATGCTCTCGCTCTTGCCAAGGATCTCGCTCTTATCCTGGGTGGAAGCCCTACTCTTACACTTGCCGGATGTCGTCGTTAAGCTCATCTCGCTCCTGCTGCAGCCGCGGCTGATGGTGCAATACTCCACAGTGGTGTCGCCCCCTTCCTCCACAGTCTGTTGGAAGCAAGTAGCCTTCTCCACCATGTACTCTGTGATCTCCTCACTGGACATGGTCTCCACCGAACCTTTTTTATGGACAATGGTGTGTGAGGAGGCACTGGAGCTGGAAGAGGTGACGTGGCGGACAGTCGTCTGGCCCCCCGAAATATGGGTCTTCCAGATCTCATAGTCCTGGCAGTGGCCGCAGCAGTGCTGACAGTGAGGGACCTCCAGATGCTTCTCGTGCAGTTTGGTGATGTATGCATCGTCAGCCTCGCCTGGTGAAAGGGGCTCCGACTCGGAACAGCTTTCCACACTACCTTGCTGAAGAAAGCAGTTGTCGTGGTATCCTTGAAGGTATTCGTTGGTCGTTCCTACCGACTTCTTTATTTCCGTGGACCAATGTAGGGTCTCGTCGTTCAGTAGTCGGAAACGCACTTTCATTTCCATTGACAAGCTGCCATCTTTGTTGACTAGGACCCTTTTCTCAATGTCGTCGTCCATCAAGCCTTCACGGCCAACATGGGCCGGGGATGTAGAGTTGATTGGTGGGAGTGATTTGTCAGATGATATGGAGTGCCTGGCTGACCGGTTGGATTCAGATCTCGGGTGGATGACACTTTTCGTTGTCTCAAGTCCTAAGCTGCCTGTATTAGTGAAAAGGGAGAGAAAAACTAATGATCAATTAGGTTTATAAGAAGATTGACACTGACGATATTTCAATTTGATAATCCAAAAAAAATAAAGTTTATAAAAAATTAAGTTTCAACAAGTTCAATAACTTTCTTTTTACAAGAATTATCTGATTTTTTTGTTGAAGATTGATGATGATATTGATATCTATTATGGCCATGATACTGACAGTTCCAAACAAAAAAATTTGCGTAACATAGTAGTAGAATTTATCAAAAATGTCTTGTAATGACAGTGTAAGACGTTATTGAGTTATATTTATACCAGTTTTCTCTGATCCATGTCCTTCACTGGCTGTGTTGGAGTGTCCAAGAGACTTTGGACTCAGTCGTGGAAGTTTGGCATCTGAGTTTTTCCGGAAGTTCTCGAGAAGGATGGTGTGGGAGGGCTCATGGCCCACACAAATCAACACACTGGGGCACTGCAAGAGACTCTGAACACTGTCGATCTGAGGAACACACAGATAGATAGTTGAGAAGAATGCTCCGGAAAGATTCCTAGATGAGGAAACGGGACAAAGAGAGTTAGTCAAAATCAGTTGTGATCTAAACTAAGATTGGTAGGTCTCTCTTGCAAGAAATGTTTTATCTCAATGAGACAAACCCTGAATAATATTTACATAAAGAGTTGAAGAATTATAAAGTGTTAAAAGGATGCCTTGTGATTAAGACCAAACACAAGGTATGGACATGGATTCAAAGTCGTTATGGATTACAGCCATCAACAACATGAAGATGTTAATGAGTTCAGGAAACATAAACATCTGCCATCTTAACTTTCCCACGCTAACGTTAAGGCTAATCATAAAAACAGCATCACTTCCTTAACCCCTTGCTCCTGTTCCCACCCAAAACCCCTCTGATATGATTAGCGTTTAGCGTTACGATTAGCGATTAGAGTTAATTAGCCTACCATGAGGGGGAAGTCTGATATAGAAAATATGTTTTAGGCATACTGCATGCTGACTTGCATCCATAACACTGTAGCTCTTTCCTGCAGCCAGTGACCAAAAAACGCTCCCTCTTTGACCTCATGGGTGGAATACTATTCATATTTTTCACAATTTCATAATTCTTAAAGATGTTTTTATTTTCAAACAGACAAAAATCTGGTGTTTCTATGTCAAACAGCTTTGTTATATTTCAGTCTTCTGTGATTTATATAAAGTGTAATATCGGGATGCAAACTCAGAATGGAATAAATCGCAACTCTGACGTGGTACCGGTGTTTTCTTCTTCTCCTTCTTCTTTAAAGCCCGTGTGTTTGAGGTGTATACAGTTGTTTCAAAGTCGGTTTGTTTAAGACTACCCATAATCACTCTGTATGGCACTGCAGTAAAATGTTTTAAGGTGGTGAATTTTTCCCCTATGTAAGCGCTTTGAGCATCTGTAAAAGCATTATGTAAAAGCATTATATAAATTCAAATAATTATTAACTTAAAGCGGCTTTTGAAAATTATTTTTTTCCATCTGCCTAAATTGCATCCCAATGATTACAGTAAAAAAATAAAAAAATAAGATATCTGTTGATTATTTCATGTCATGCAAAAAAGTGGATTTTTCCACCGGACAGAGCTCATATTGTCACCAGACGAAGAGCACCAAGCATGGCTCAGCAGCCCTATGAGTTTTCTGAGTTCGGGTGAAAGCAGGAAGGAATTACAACAGACAAGAAAGCAGAGCTCTGGGTTATGTTCAGTTGGCACCAAACCAGTGGGGGGGGGGAAACTGTGTGGAACTACTTGGATTTGTCCAATAGGAATTGGTTGTTTTAGTTTTCCGTCTATTTTGCCCGTTTCCAGCCCTAGGAGTTTGCTGAATGGGCGAAAGCAGGAGCCACACCAGAGAGAGTTGTGATCACGGTAATGATCCCTGTAATCCATTACAGATAGCATAATGACCTAGTGATTTATCTGCTCGGGTAACAAACTATTCTCTTCATTCTGTGTGCTGTGTGGAATCTCCATATTATATGCTCGTTGAACTCCAAATTAAGTAGTTCCCAATTTACAATCCACAAATCTAACACAAATTAATCAACACGGTCCCCCCCCCCCCTCCACTTTTCTCTAGTTTGCAGAATAAGGTGTTAATTTGGTGAGTATTTTTAAACTTTGATTAAATATTCAAGGTTGTGAAATGTAATAGCCTACTGTCAGAAAATAATGTACCAATGTGATGGTTTAAGTTTGGTCATGAAACACCAGACATCTCAACATAAGAAAATAAATAACAAATGAAAACTGGATTGGTACTTTGCTGATTCCAGTGACAGCCGACAAAACTATAACTCTCAGATGTAGGCACTTCTGATGTTTTGTCATTTGGTAAAGCAATCGGGATATTCCCTCATATATATACAGTGGGGAGAACAAGTATTTGATACACTGCCGATTTTGCAGGTTTTCCTACTTACAAAGCATGTAGAGGTCTGTAATTATTATCATAGGTACACTTCAACTGTGAGAGACGGAATCTAAAACAAAAATCCAGAAAATCACATTGTATGATTTATAAGCAATCGGGATATTCCCTCATATATATATACAGTATATATATATATATATGTGTGTGTGTGTCTGTATTTAGACTGCTGGGATGTTCCAGTCCTCCTGTGTAACTATTAATCGTGGTTAAAACAGAGCTATTTTGAAAGACTAGAAGCGGGTCAGTGTTGAGAATACACAGGCTATTTGAAACCAGGAGTCGCTCAGAAATACGTCTTCCACTACAGCAGCGATTAATTATCTTCATCCGGAGCTACGTGTGACCGCGGATAAAGCCATTTATCTGGTTCAACTGCCAGTGTGCTTTTCACAGTTGGGAAAAAATAAAAAATGCACTGTAAGCAGTAAGTACAACTCAATGTACAATAGAACAAATATTACATTCAGAGAAATCTTGAAGAGACTCATTTGACCTTTCAGATTTCTTTTTGGGGGGGGGGGGGGGGGGGCTGGAAAGAGTTACCAGTTTTGATAAACTGTCTGAGGATAATCAAACGGACATGCACACACAAAAAAAAAAAATGAATTCAACTTTGACAGTGTCAACTTTTGCTGTAACTTGTAACTTGATCCATTGTCACCCTGTGTCTGTAGGGGTTTGGTTCTGATGCATCCTGGGGGATTTCCAGTAGCAGTGTTCGCATCACTAACGGAGTGGAGTAGAGTGTAGTACAGCACCTTACAGCATGTTTACCGTGAGTAGAACAGGGCAGGAGGGCAGGTCACCTAGTGGTCAAGAGCGCTGGGCCAGTAAACAAAATGTCGCTATGTTCGAATCCACATCCTGACAAGATCAACAACAAAATAATCTGTCTGAACCCTTGAGCAAGAAACTTAAGCTCCCGTAAGTCGCTCTAGATAAGCAAGTCTGCTTAGTTACATAAATGACTAATAGGATATGACAGACAGGAAATGCCTGGACTGGTGCCAAACAAGCCAGAGTGATCTCTGCGTCTAAAAGAGATAGGCTTTTCCTAAACAAAGGTTTAAGGTTCTCGTACTGTAATTAATACAAATTGGTTTTGAATAGAAAAAATGGGAATCTTAGCATATCAGGGTTGACGGGGCTTGGTAAAGATAAAGTAATCATAACTCCTGTCACTAGAGGCCTCTCTTTCACTCTCACATTTCCAGGCCTCTCTCAGAGGCAATTGGAGAAGGAAAAAAAACAAGAAAACTGCTCTCAAGTCTCCACACTGTTGCGTAACATTTTTCAAACCAAATCATTCATGTGATGACTAAAAACAATTACAATACATTCTGTTTATTTCCTGGTTATTATGTCTTGTGATATATGTTATTTCTTATGCTATGTATGACTGTACTTTGTGACAAAGCAAATGTCTCTATGAGATATTGAAGTATTCTATTCTATTTGATTCTATTCAGTTCTATTCATTCTGTTCTATTCGATTCTATTCTGTTCTATTCCATTCTGTTCTATTCTGTTCAGTTCTATTCCATTCTGTTCTATTCGATTCTATTCTGTTCTATTCTGTTCTATTCGATTCTATTCTGTTCTATTCCATTCTGTTCTATTCTATTCTGTTCTATTCCATTCTATTCCATTCTGTTCTATTCTGTTCTGTTCTATTCCATTCTGTTCTATTCTGTTCTGTTCTATTCCATTCTGTTCTGTTCTATTCCATTCTGTTCTATTCCATTCTGTTCTATTGCATTCTGTTCTATTCCATTCTGTTCTATTCCATTCTGTTCTATTGCATTCTGTTCTATTCCATTCTGTTCTATTCTGTTCTGTTCTGTTCCATTCTGTTCTATTCTGTTCTGTTCTATTCCATTCTGTTCTATTCCATTCTGTTCTATTCCATTCTGTTCTATTCTATTCTGTTCTATTCCATTCTATTCCATTATATTCTGTGCTATTCATTCTATTCCATTCCATTCTATTCTATTCTATTGCAACAGACAGCCGGTCAGTGGTGTCACCTTGTGTCCCTCCAGAGTGTACAGCTTCCTGACGTGGTACTGCATGAACTCAGACAGCTCCTCCAGAAACAGGCTCAGGCTGCGGAGGGTCCTGCGATGGAGCACGATGGTCCTCTGAACAGAGGGGTCGCTATTCTTCACCAGCACCACTGTCTTGTTGTGCCTGGTGAGGTGCTGGTGGTCAGAGGCCTCAGCAGTGGGCTGGTCAGGCCGGGCAGGTTGCCTGCGGACATACTGCTGGGGGTGTTGGTGTGGGTGGACCGGAGGGAGGTACCAGGCTGAAGGCTCTCTCTGGGCCTCTCTCTGGGCCTCTCTCTGGGCATCTCTCTGGGTCTCCTGTTTGGCCTCCGTGGCCTGGGCACACAGGTAGCACCCTCGGTCCTCCAGAATGCTAACCCCACTATGGGAGGATCTGCTGGGGGACGGCGTGGGGGCAGAACGCAGCACGAAGGGGAGTGAGAGTTTGGGGTGGTGGTGGTGGCCACCGTCATCCAAGATGGCATCGAAGCACTGGAAGCTGCGCTTATGGGAAGACATCTTTATTACTTCCTGTCCAACGGCTGTTACTTCCTAGTCAGTCCCCGCCACTGGATGAAGTTATCTCAGGCGAGAGAAGGTGAGGGGGCAAGGTGGTTGTTGTCATGGTTACGCTGGCTGGTTGTCTAGGATGCAGGTGGTCCTCACAGTGTCTGTGTTCCTCTTATTCGTCCCACACTGGAAGAGAGGAAGGAGAGAGAAGGTTAACAGGGGCTAACGACGATGCAGTCAAAAACGTGATTTCCCTGTGTTTTATATATTTCTCCAAACTGTGAGGTTGGATGTGAAATTGTGAAAATTCTGATAATGCACTTTTTTTTTAATTGTAAGAGCTGTTTGAAAAGACCACCTGAAATGTCAACGAATGTTGCTGGGAGGGAGGGGGGGGGGGGGGGGGGGGGGTTGGACCGCCTGATGACATCACCAGGTGGTATAAGTGAATAGACCAATAACAAAGAGAGTTTCAAAACTCTCTGCCAATAACAGCTAGTTTCCAGGTTACGTTAGAAGCTATATTTTGTGTTTCATTTTGACCATTTTAATTGAAAACAATCAAATCAAATCAAGTTTATTTTTATATAGCCCTTCGTACATCAGCTGATATCTCAAAGTGCTGTACAGAAACCCAGCCTAAAACCCCCCAAACAGCAAGCAATGCAGGTGTAGAAGCACGGTGGCTAGGAAAAAACTCCCTAGAAAAGGCCAAAACCTAGGAAGAAACCTAGAGAGGAACCAGGCTATAAGGGGTAGCCAGTCCTCTCCTGGCTGACACAGTAAGGTACTTAATTAGGGTCAGCTGGTTATACCTGGAGTACTTCTCCTATCTTATCCAGTGTCCTGTGTGAATTTAAGTATGCTCTCTCTAATTCTCTCGTTCTCTCTTTCTTTCTCTCTCTCGGAGAACCTGAGCCCTAGGACCATACGTCACGGCAAACCGGGCATGATGACTCCTTGCTGTCCCCAGTCCGCCTGGCCTTGCTGCTATTCCAGTTTCAGCTGTTCTGCCTGCGGTTATGGAACCCCTACCTGTCCCAGACCTGCTGTTTTAAACTCTTAATGATCGGCTATGAAAAGCCAACTGATATTTATTCCTGATTATTATTTGACCATGCTTGTCATTTATGAACATTTTGAAAATCTTGGCTCTCTCTAATTCTCTCTTTCTTTCTCTCTCTCGGAGGACCTGAGCCCTAGGACCATACATCAGGACTACCGGGCATGATGACTCCTTGCTGTCCCCAGTCCACCTGGCCTTGCTGCTATTCCAGTTTCAACTGTTCTGCCTGCGGTTATGGAACCGCCACCTGTCCCAGACCTGCTATTTTCAACTCTTAATGATCGGCTATGAAAAGCCAACTGAAAATTATTCATGATTATTATTTGACCATGCTTGTCACTTATGAACATTTTGAACATCTTGGCATAGTTCTGTTATAATCTCCACCCGGCACAGCCAGAAGAGGACTGGCCACCCCTCATAGCCTGGTTCCTCTCTAGGTTTCTTCCTAGGTTTTGGCCTTTCTAGGGAGTTTTTCCTAGCCACCGTGCTTCTACACCTGCATTGCTTGCTGTTTGGGGTTTTACGCTGGGTTTCTGTACAGCACTTCGAGATATTAGCTGATGTACGAAGGGCTATATAAAATAAACTTGATTTGATTTGATTTGAATTACTACGCAAAACATATGTTATATCAAATTCAAAATGGCTGCGTTGAACTTTGATGAAACTGGAATTCTTCATTGATGAAACGGCCACATCCATTTGGAAGTTACTGCAAACAACGAAAACACAGTTTTTTTCCTCCCCCCTCAGACATCATTGCATGTATGAAAGAACAACAATACTTCGTTCTTGTACTTAAAAGTACTTAAAAGTACTTCTCCCAGTCGGTGTTCTCAGAAACATTACGTACTGAACATATTCTGCATGGCCTTAAACAGATGAAGACAAAGGAAGGAGTCATACAACATACCTAGTTGCCTAGTTAAATAATGGTTACATACAAGAGAGCTTGGCAGTAGGCCCTTAACTTAGGTATAAACCCATTTAAATAGAGGCATTTACATTTACTGTCATTCATAAGGAACAATTGCAGGGCAATGTCACGGCTTGATGCTGTGCTTGAATATGATCATGTAAATGTGTAACTTTGTCTACAAAACTGACAGCGTTGTTGACAACATTGGCCTTAAATTGTTACATGAGACTGAAGCAAAGCTCAAGGACTGAAGAGGATTTGGAAAGGAACCAATAGGAAGCAACTTTACTTTGGGATCTTTTAAGGAATAATGTGATTTTTGCATGACATTCATGGAGGGTGAGGACAGACAGGTAGAGAGGACAGACAGGTAGAGAGGACAGACAGGTAGAGAGGACAGACAGGGATAAGAGGACAGACAGGTAGAGAGGACAGACAGGTAGAGGACAGACAGGGATAAGAGGACAGACAGGTAGAGAGGACAGACAGGTAGCGAGGACAGACAGGGATAAGAGGACAGACAGGTAGAGAGGACAGACAGGGATAAGAGGACAGACAGGGATAAAGAGGACAGACAGGGATAAAGAGGACAGACAGGTAAAGAGCAAGACAGACAGGGATAAAGAGGACAGACAGGGGTAAAGAGGACAGACAGGTATAAAGAGGACAGACAGGTAGAGAGCAGGACAGACAGGGATAAAGAGGACAGACAGGTAGAGAGCAGGACAGACAGGTATAAAGAGGACAGACAGGTAAAGTGCAGGACAGACAGGGATAAAGAGGACAGACAGGTAAAGAGCAGGACAGAGAGGTATAAAGAGGACAGACAGGTAGAGAGCAGGACAGACAGGTAGAGAGCAGGACAGACAGGGATAAAGAGGACAGACAGGTAAAGAGCAGGACAGACAGGGTTACAGAGGACAGGTAGATGGACACCAGGACAGACAGATATAAAGAGGACAGACAGGTAGAGACCAGGACAGACAGGTATAAAGAGGACAGGTAGATGGAGACCAGGACAGACAGAGTTACAGAGGACAGACAGGGATAAGAGGACAGACAGGTATAAAGAGGACAGGTAGATAGAGACCAGGACAGACAGAGTTACAGAGGACAGACAGGGATAAGAGGACAGACAGGTATAAAGAGGACAGGTAGATAGAGACCAGGACAGACAGAGTTACAGAGGACAGACAGGGATAAGAGGACAGACAGGTATAAAGAGGACAGGTAGATAGAGACCAGGACAGACAGAGTTACAGAGGACACAGGTAGAGAGCAGGAGAGACAGGTATAAAGAGGACAGACAGGTAGAGACCAGGACAGACAGGTATAAAGAGGACAGGTAGAGACCAGGAGAGACAGGTATAAAGAGGACAGGTAGAGAGCAGGAGAGACAGGTATAAAGAGGACAGGTAGAGACCAGGAGAGACAGGTATAAAGAGGACAGGTAGAGAGCAGGAGAGACAGGTATAAAGAGGACAGGTAGAGATCAGGAGAGACAGGTATAAAGAGGACAGGTAGAGAGCAGGAGAGACAGGTATAAAGAGGACAGGTAGAGACCAGGAGAGAGGGATAAAAAGGGCAGGCGGCCAGCAACAGAGGTCAGCTTCATGTGACTTTATATAAAGAGCTTAGGCCTAGCGAGCCGCCCGCTTCAGGAACAGAGAAAGTGGACCTGTCCTTTGCTTCATCTACTCTAAGTCACTGTGCTAAAGATTAAAGCATTACAAGTGATTGTTCAATATATAGTTTCCCCATTAATGTCAGTATCAACCAGTTCAACAAACTGTATACACTACATAAATACAGTACTGTATACAGTACACTACATAAATACAGTACTGTATACAGTACACTACATAAATACAGTACAGTGTATAGTACACTACATAAATACAGTACAGTGTACAGTACACTACACAAATACAGTACAGTGTATAGTACACTACATAAATACAGTACACTACATAAATACAGTAATGTGTACAGAACACTACATAAATACAGTACAGTGAATAGTACACTACATAAATACAGTACAGTGTACAGTACAGTACACTATACAAATACAGTACAGTGTATAGTACACTACATAAATACAGTACACTACATAAATACAGTACAGTGTATAGTACACTACATAAATACAAGACACTACACAAATACAGTACAGTGTATAGTACACTACATAAATATAGTACACTACATAAATACAGTACAGTGTATAGTACACTACATAAATACAAGACACTACACAAATACAGTACTGTATTAAGTACACTACATAAATACAGTACAGTGTATAGTAGACTGCATAAATACAGTACAGGGTATAGTACACTACATAAATACAGTACACTACATAAATACAGTACAGTGTATAGTACACTACATAAATACAAGACACTACACAAATACAGTACAGTGTATAGTACACTACATAAATACAGTACACTACATAAATACAGTACACTACATAAATACAGTACAGTGTATAGTACACTACATAAATACAGTACACTACATAAATACAGTACAGTGTATAGTACACTACATAAATACAGTACACTACATAAATGCAGTACAGTGTATAGTACACTACATGAATACAGTACACTACATAAATACAATACACTACATAAATACAGTACAGTGTATAGTACACTACATAAATACAGTACACTACATAAATACAGTACAGTGTATAGTACACTACATAAATACAGTACAGAGTACAGTACACTAGATAAATACAGTACAGTGTATAGTACACTACATAAATACAGTACAGTGTATAGTACACTACATAAATACAGTACAGTGTACAGTACACTACATATATACAGTACAGTGTATAGTACACTACATAAATACAGTACACAACATAAATACAGTACAGTGTATAGTACACTACATAAATACAATACACTACATTAATACAGTACACTAAATAAATACAGTACAGTGTACAGTACACTACATAAATGCAGTACACTACAAAAATACAATACACTACATAAATACAGTACACTACATAAATACAGTACACTACATAAATACAATACACTACATATATACAGTACTGTGTACAGAATACTACATAAATACAGTACTGTGTACAGAACACTACATAAATGCAGTACACTACATAAACACAGTACTGTGTACAGAACACTACATAAATACAGTACACTACATAAATACAGTACTGTGTACAGTACAATACATAAATACAGTACACTACATAAATACAGTACTGTGTATAGTACACTACATAAATACAGTACACTAAATAAATACAGTACACTACATAAATACACTACAGTGTATAGTACACCACATAAATACAGTACACTACATAAACACACTACAGTGTACAGAACACCACATAAATACAGTACACTACAAAAATACAGTACAGTGTACAGTACATTACATAAATACAGTACAGTGTACAGAACACTACATAAATACAGTACTGTGTACAGAACACTACATAAATACAGTGCACTACATAAATCCAGTACTGTGTACAGTACACTACATAAATGCAGTACAATGTACAGTACACTACATGAATCCAGTACTGTGTACAGTACACTACATAAATACAGTGCAGAGTACAGTACACGACATAAATACAGTACACTACATAAATACAGTACACTACATAAATACAAAACAGTGTACATTACACTACATGAATACAGTACACTACATAAATACAGTACACTACATAAATACAGTACTGTGTACAGTACACTACATAAATACAGTACTGTGTACAGTACACTACAAAAATACAGTACACTACATAAATACAGTACACTACATAAATACAGTACAGTACATAAATACAGTACAGTGTACAGTACACTACATGAATACAGTACAGTACATAAATACAGTACAGTGTACAGTACACTACATAAATACAGTACAGTGTACAGTACACTACATAAATACAGTACACTACATAAATACAGTACAGAGTACAGTACACTACATAAATCCAGTACAGTGTACAGTACACTACATAAATACAGTACACTACATAAACACAGTACAGAGTACAGTACACTACATAAATACAGTATAGAGTACAGTACACTACATAAATACAGTACAGAGTACAGTACACGACATGAATACAGTATAGAGTACAGTACACAACATGAATACAGTATAGAGTACAGTACACTACATAAATACAGTACAGAGTACAGTACACGACATGAATACAGTACAGTGTAGTAAAAATGCAGTTATCTTAAGAGACTATATTAAGAGACTATGAGACACTGGCACATGTCAGATAATAAAAGAATATCTGCAATATTCTGTGTGGTAATTATCAAGTAGGCTACAGGAAGTTGGATATACCAACAGGTTTACTGGAGAATGATTGTCTCCTGTAGGACTCATTCAGTATAGTGAAGAGACAGAATGATTGTCTCCTGTAGAACTCAATCAGTATAGTGAAGAGACAGAATGATTGTCTCCTGCAGAACTCATTCAGTATAGTGAAGAGACAGAATGATTGTCTCCTGTAGAACTCATTCAGTATAGTGAAGAGACAGAATGATTCTCTCCTGTAGAACTCATTCAGTATAGTGAAGAGACAGAATGATTGTCTCTTGCAGAACTCATTCAGCATAGTGAAGAGACAGAATGATTGTCTCCTGTAGAACTCATTCAGTATAGTGAAGAGACAGAATGATTGTCTCCTGCAGAACTCATTCAGTATAGTGAAGAGACAGAATGATTGTCTCCTGCAGAACTCATTCAGTATAGTGAAGAGACAGAATGGTTGTCTCATGTAGAACTCATTCAGTATAGTGAAGAGACAGAATGATTGTCTCCTGCAGAACTCATTCAGTATAGTGAAGAGACAGAATGGTTGTCTCATGTAGAACTCATTCAGTATAGTGAAGAGACAGAATGATTGTCTCTTGCAGAACTCATTCAGTATAGTGAAGAGACAGAATGATTGTCTCTTGCAGAACTCATTCAGTATAGTGAAGAGACAGAATGGTTCTCTCCTGTAGAACTCATTCAGTATAGTGAAGAGACAGAATGGTTCTCTCCTGTAGGTCTCATTCAGTATAGTGAAGAGACAGAATGACTGTCTCCTGTAGAACTCATTCAGTATAGTGAAGAGACAGAATGATTGTCTCCTGTAGAACTCATTCAGTATAGTGAAGAGACAGAATGATTGTCTCCTGTAGAACTCATTCAGTATAGTGAAGAGACAGAATGGTTGTCTCTTGCAGAACTCATTCAGTATAGTGAAGAGACAGAATG
This sequence comes from Salvelinus alpinus, assembly GCF_045679555.1. Lineage (NCBI taxonomy): Eukaryota > Metazoa > Chordata > Actinopteri > Salmoniformes > Salmonidae > Salvelinus > Salvelinus alpinus. The sequence continues at coordinate 5,453,421 of NC_092093.1, read as the reverse complement.
GTTGTCTCTTGCAGAACTCATTCAGTATAGTGAAGAGACAGAATGGTTGTCTCTTGCAGAACTCATTCAGTATAGTGAAGAGACAGAATGATTGTCTCCTGTAGAACTCATTCAGTATAGTGAAGAGACAGAATATTTGTCTCTTGCAGAACTCATTCAGTATAGTGAAGCGACAGAAGATCAATATAGACGCCGTAGTCTGACAGAAAACAAACCGTGTCCATTAAATCCACATCAGTCCGTGTAGATAAAGGGGAGGAAACAGGTTAAAGAAGGATTTTAAAGCCTTGAGACAATTGAGACATGGATTGTGTGTGTGTCAATCAGAAGGGTGAATGGGGCAAGACAAAATATTTAAGTGCCTTTGAACGGGGTTTGGTAGTAGGTGCCAGGCACACCGGTTTGAGTGTGTCAAGAACTGCAATGCTGCTGGGTTTTTTCACGCTCAACAGTTTCCCGTGTGTATCAGAAATTGTTCACCACCCAAAGGACATCCAGCCAACTTGACACAACTGTGGGAAGCATTGGAGTCAACATGGGGCCAGCATCCCTGTGGACACCGTGACACCTTGTAGAGTCCATGCCCGGACCAATTGAGGCTGTTCTGAGGGCCAAAGGGGGTGCAACTCAATAGCAGGACGGTGTTCCTAATGTTTTGTCCACTCAGAGTAGATCTTCAATCCTTAAACCTGGATCGGCTTGAAAATACCTTTTTCCTTAATTGTTCACAATCTAGTATCCTGTGACTGCTCACCCCATGTTGTGTATTCAGGATGAGGGAAGCTCCCGCCATTCTTAAACAGTCACCTCTGTCACACCCTACCTACAGTCACCTCTCCACTGTGATCACTGGTGCGATTAAAAATGGCTGCCGCAAAATGGCTGCCGTGCATCAAACCCTGCTTTTGCAACTGTCTTGAACATCTGGTAAAGTACTAAACCAATCCATTGGGGGAATAGGGCCCTGGTCTAAAGTAGTGCACTATATAGGGAATAGGGCCCTGGTCTAAAGTAGTGCACTATATAGGGAATAGGGTTCTGGTCTAAAGTAGTGCACTATATAGGGAATAGGGCTCTCGTCCAAAGTAGTGCACTATATAGGGAATAGGGCTCTCGTCCAAAGTAGTGCACTATATAGGGAATAGGGGTGCTATTTGGGGCCCTAGTTCACCACGGGCCGTTTCCTTTTCTGCTCCTGACCAGATCATCCATGTTGTCGACATCAAGGGCACATCCACACGTCTTCACCTTGTCAGCTCGGGTTTCCGCTAGGCTACCTGCCACTACCTTGTCAGCTCGGGTTTCCGCTAGGCTACCTGCCACTACCTTGTCAGCTCGGGTTTCCGCTAGGCTACCTGCCACTACCTTGTCAGCTAGGGTTTCCGCTAGGCTACCTGCCACTACCTTGTCAGCTCGGGTTTCCGCTAGGCTACCTGCCACTACCTTGTCAGCTCGGGTTTCCGCTAGGCTACCTGCCACTACCTTGTCAGCTCGGGTTTCCGCTAGGCTACCTGCCACTACCTTGTCAGCTCGGGTTTCCGCTAGGCTACCTGCCACTACCTTGTCAGCTCGGGTTTCCGCTAGGCTACCTGCCACTACCTTGTCAGCTCGGGTTTCCGCTAGGCTACCTGCCACTACCTTGTCAGCTTGGGTTTCCGCTAGGCTACCTGCCACTACCTTGTCAGCTCGGGTTTCCGCTAGGCTACCTGCCACTACCTTGTCAGCTCGGGTTTCCGCTAGGCTACCTGCCACTACCTTGTCAGCTCGGGTTTCCGCTAGGCTACCTGCCACTACCTTGTCAGCTCGGGTTTCCGCTAGGCTACCTGCCACTACCTTGTCAGCTCGGGTTTCCGCTAGGCTACCTGCCACTACCTTGTCAGCTCGGGTTTCCGCTAGGCTACCTGCCACTACCTTGTCAGCTCGGGTTTCCGCTAGGCTACCTGCCACTACCTTGTCAGCTCGGGTTTCCGCTAGGCTACCTGCCACTACCTTGTCAGCTCGGGTTTCCGCTAGGCTACCTGCCACTACCTTGTCAGCTAGGGTTTCCGCTAGGCTACCTGCCACTACCTTGTCAGCTCGGGTTTCCGCTAGGCTACCTGCCACTACCTTGTCAGCTCGGGTTTCCGCTAGGCTACCTGCCACTACCTTGTCAGCTCGGGTTTCCGCTAGGCTACCTGCCACTACCTTGTCAGCTCGGGTATCCGCTAGGCTACCTGCCACTACCTTGTCAGCTCGGGTTTCCGCTAGGCTACCTGCCACTACCTTGTCAGCTCGGGTATCCGCTAGGCTACCTGCCACTACCTTGTCAGCTCGGGTATCCGCTAGGCTACCTGCCACTACCTTGTCAGCTCGGGTTTCCGCTAGGCTACCTGCCACTACCTTGTCAGCTCGGGTTTCCGCTAGGCTACCTGCCACTACCTTGTCAGCTCGGGTTTCCGCTAGGCTACCTGCCACTACCTTGTCAGCTCGGGTTTCCGCTAGGCTACCTGCCACTACCTTGTCAGCTCGGGTTTCCGCTAGGCTACCTGCCACTACCTTGTCAGCTCGGGTTTCCGCTAGGCTACCTGCCACTACCTTGTCAGCTCGGGTTTCCGCTAGGCTACCTGCCACTACCTTGTCAGCTCGGGTTTCCGCTAGGCTACCTGCCACTACCTTGTCAGCTCGGGTTTCCGCTAGGCTACCTGCCACTACCTTGTCAGCTCGGGTTTCCGCTAGGCTACCTGCTACTACCTTGTCAGCTCGGGTTTCCGCTAGGCTACCTGCCACTACCTTGTCAGCTTGGGTTTCCGCTAGGCTACCTGCCACTACCTTGTCAGCTCGGGTTTCCGCTAGGTTACCTGCTACTACCTTGTCAGCTTGGGTTTCCGCTAGGCTACCTGCCACTACCTTGGCTGCAATGAACATCAAATACATGGAACCAGTGGAAAGAGAACACGTTGCATTGGAGCTGCATCTAATATTTTCTATTGATTTCACAGATAGAGATAGTTACAATTTTGCTAATGTTTTTAAAACTTATTTTATACTATATATTTTCTTCAACAAAAAAAGTGGTTCATTTGATAGCAACATTATTTACATATATTTACTGAACCAATGACCAATGAGCCCATTCCCTCAACCTTTTGAGTTCTTCTCCCAACAATCTTAACCTTTGCTGCCCTGCAGATAACAGGTCAACGCTGTGTGCAACAGATAGCTGTAGTCCTAGATTTACACTGCTAAGCATTTACACCAGGTACAAAGTTTATATTACTATTTCAGGAAAGGGATTTAACACCGAGACACCAACAAAACTATCTGTATTAGTAAGGGATTTAACACAGAGACACCAACACAACTATCTGTATTAGTAAGGGATTTAACACAGAGACACCAACACAACTATCTGTATTAGTAAGGGATTTAACACCAAGACACCAACACAACTATCTGTATTAGTAAGGGATTTAACACAGAGACACCAACACAACTATCTGTATTAGTAAGGGATTTAACACCAAGAAACCAACACAACTATCTGTATTAGTAAGGGATTTAACACCAACACAACTATCTGTATTAGTAAGGGATTTAACACCAAGACAACTATCTGTATTAGTAAGAGATTTAACACCAAGACACCAACACAACTATCTGTATTAGTAAGGGATTTAACACCAACACAGTAAGGGATTTAACACCAACACAACTATCTGTATTAGTAAGGGATTTAACACCGAGACACCAACACAACTATCTGTATTAGTAAGGGATTTAACACCGAGACACCAACACAACTATCTGTATTAGTAAGGGATTTAACACAGAGACACCAACACAACTATCTGTATTAGTAAGAGATTTAACACCAACACAACTATCTGTATTAGTAAGGGATTTAACACCAACACAACTATCTGTATTAGTAAGGGATTTAACACCAAGACAACTATCTGTATTAGTAAGGGATTTAACACCGAGACACCAACACAACTATCTGTATTAGTAAGGGATTTAACACAGAGACACCAGCACAACTATCTGTATTAGTAAGGGATTTAACACCGAGACACTAACACAACTATCTGTATTAGTAAGGGATTTAACACCAAGACACCAACACAACTATCTGTATTAGTAAGAGATTTAACACCAACACAACTATCTGTATTAGTAAGGGATTTAACACCGAGACACCAACACAACTATTTTTATTAGTAAGGGATTTAACACCAAGGCACCAACACAACTATCTGTATTAGTAAGGGATTTAACACCAACACAACTATCTGTATTAGTAAGGGATTTAACACCGAGACACCAACACAACTATCTGTATTAGTAAGGGATTTAACACAGAGACACCAGCACAACTATCTGTATTAGTAAGGGATTTAACACCGAGACTCTAACACAACTATCTGTATTAGTAAGGGATTTAACACCAAGACACCAACACAACTATCTGTATTCACACCTTCCCTAATATCTTGTTCTTTCTCCTAACATTTACTTTAAATGTGTTGTTCTATCTTCAATGTTTAATTCCCTTTTTGAAAAAGACAGGTGCAAACTCTGGGCCCAAGTATTACCAGTATAGATGCATCAGATGATAATACTCACGCTTCCAACACTCATGATCCCAATCTCAGGAGATAAGAGACCCAAACTGCTTGAAAAACCCCAACGGCAGGTAGGTAATACCAACCTGATCAACCAGATCCCTACATATAGACTCCAAAGATGACAACACACCATCACCGTCTGCACACGGTGAGTAATACCAAGCGATCAGAGGACAGAAGGAAGTGTCAAGTCTGAAGCCCCATGCATCTCTCCCCGTGAGGCCTCTACTGGCAGCTATCTGCTAATCGGTTCTCTCTCTCTCTCTCCCTCTCTCTCCCCCTCTCTCTTTCTCTCTCTCCCCCCCTCCTATGCTCTCTCTCTCCTCCCTCCCTGTGAGGTCTCTTCCGCTACCTGCTAATCTGGTTGTCCTGGGTTAGGACCAGGCTAAGGATAGAACGGAAAGACTCTCTAATCGCTAACCCTCAGATCGCTACCAAATCTGCTAAGGCTTTCGGCAGACACATGGCCAGGACTTCAGCATTGCATAATCCCAGGGGGAAACAAATTTAGCACGTTTTCAACGGTACGCCACAGGGAGCCAATGGATGTCCATGACTAGGCATTATCCCGGAGGAAGCCAACCCTGTCCACGTGGGGACCTGTGGGGTTATGGTTATGCTGTTTCACACTGATCTACAGCTAGATGACCAACATCGCACATCTGGACTGAGGAGAGGGGGAGGGGCATTGGAAGTGAAATAACTGTCATCGTGGTTCATATGTCATCAGGCCGTCTTCAGAGAGACTTCGGAGAGACTTCTGAGAGTCTTCAGAGAGACTTCGGAGAGACTTCAGAGAGACTTCATATAGACTTCAGAGAGACTTCATATAGACTTCACATATCCTTCAGAGACACTTCACATAGACTTCAGAGAGACTACAGAGACTTCACATAGACTTCAGAGAGCCTTCACATAGACTTCATATAGACTTCTGAGAGACTTCAGAGATAATTAATTTAGACTTCAGAGAGACTTCACATAGACTTCTGAGAGACTTCATATAGACTTCAGAGAGACTTTGGAGATAATTAATTTAGACTTCAGAGAGACTTCAGAGAGAATTAATTTAGACTTCAGAGAGACTTCAGAGAGACTTCATATAGACTTCTGACAGACTTCAGAGAGAATTAATTTAGACTTCAGAGACTTCAGAGACTTCATATAGACTTCATACAGACTTCAGAGAGACTTCGTATAGACTTCATATAGACTTCAGACTGCCTGCTTTTATTTTAATTTTTTAAACGCAACAGAGACAAATCAAATCCAAATCAAATGCTTACTTACGAGCCCTTTCCCAACAATACAGTTAAAAAGTAAGAAAATTAACAAATAGAAGAAAAAAAATAGTAACACAATAAAATAACAATAACGAGGCTATATACAAGGAGTACCAGTAATGAGTCAGTGTACTGGTGTGCGAGGGAGTTGGGGTGAGTGATTGAGGTGATTTACATGTAGGTTTGGTTTGGTGATTGATTGAAGTACTATGTACATGTAGGTAGGGGGTGAAAAGCAGAATGCCCGGGTAGCTGTTTAATTAACTGTTTAGCAGTCTTATGGCTTTTCGGTCCCGGACTTGGCGCTCCGGTACCGCTTCCCGTGCGGTAGCAGAGAGAACAGACTGTGACTTGGGTGGCTGGAGTCTTTGACAATTCCTCTGACACCGCCTGGTATAGAGGTCCTGGATGGCAGGGAGTTCGGACCCAGTAAAACAAGCAGTGATGCAGCCAGTCAAGATGCTCTCGATGGTGCAGCTGTATAACTTTTTGAGGATCTGAGGGCCCCGTGCCAAATCTTTTCAGCCTCCTGAGGGGGAAGAGACGTGTCGTCTTCACAACTGTGTTGGTGTGTCTGGACCATGATTGGTCCTTAGTGATGTGGACACCGAGGAACTGGAAGAACTTGAAGCTCTCAATTATTTGTTCATCAGAAACCATTCGGGTCCCCTCCCTCTGTTGGGGATATGGAGCCACACAAAATATGAAGTGGTTTTGTGGAAATATTCACATAACCTTCACCACCTCACGTACAAGTATTAAATATGGTTTGACAGGAAACTGTTGGCAGGGTGTCAGTAGTTAGAATATTTTAGGCTGGGTTTCTAGGGCTATATAAATACATTTGACTTGATTTGATTAGTTAGAATATACAGTACGTAGAATATACAGTAGTTAGAATATATAGTAGGCAGTAGGTGTTTGTATACAGTAGTTAGAATATACAGTAGTTAGAATATATAGTAGGCAGTAGGTGTTTGTATACAGTAGTTAGAATATACAGTAGTTAGAATATACAGTAGTTAGAATATATAGTAGGCAGTATATTGAAGATACAGTAGATAGAATATATTGTAGGTAGAATATATAGTAGGCAGTATATAGAATATACAGTAGTTAGAATATACAGTAGTTAGAATATACAGTAGTTAGAATATACAGTAGTTAGAATATATAGTAGGCAGTAGTTAGAATATACAGTAGTTAGAATATATAGTAGGCAGTATATAGAATATACAGTAGATAGAATATACAGTAGGTAGAATATACAGTAGGTAGAATATACAGTAGGCAGTAGGTAGAATATACAGTAGATAGAATATATAGTAGGTAGAATATACAGTAGGTAGAATATACAGTAGGCAGTAGGTAGAATATACAGTAGGTAGAATATACAGTAGGCAGTAGGTAGAATATACAGTAGGCAGTAGGTAGAATATACAGTAGGTAGAATATACAGTAGGTAGTAGGTAGAATATACAGTAGGCAGTAGGTAGAATATACAGTAGATAGAATATATAGTAGGTAGAATATACAGTAGGCAGTAGTTAGAATATACAGTAGGTAGAATATACAGTAGGCAGTAGGTAGAATATACAGTAGATAGAATATATTGTAGGCAGTAGGTAGAATATACAGTACTCAAAGGCAAACGTCACCCTTACAGTGGCTAACATTGAGAGTTAAGTAACTGAATAAGTTATTCAACTAATTGAATAAGTAGACAAATCTCATCCAATCAAGTCCTTGCATCACAAACGCCAGTTAGCCTACATGTGATTAGCATACAGGTCTTACTGCTACGGTAACGTGCTGCTGAATCTACAATGGAGGACGCCAGTCTCTGACTTGACAGAGATTACATTTACATTTTGGAGAATTAGTGGACACTCTTATCCAGAGCGTCTTACAGTTAGTGCATTCAACTAAGCTCAGGTACAGTGGCACAGACACAGAAATATAATGAGAACACGGTCAAAGAAAAGAAAATGACCTTTTGACTCATTGCTGTAAACTAGCCACTCCAATAGCTGCAGGAAGAAAAATACAAAAACACCACAGAAGGAAAGGGGAAGCAGACGGCAGGACCACCCCTGTCCCGCTCCTTTCTGGTGGCTGTGTGAGATTCTGCTAAGAGAAGAGCAAGTGCTTGATGGTCACCGGGCTGCCCACACCGACTCTCACTCCTTAACACAAACAAACTCTCAAAAATATCTGCCTCCTGTCTTAACTAGCTTGTCAAGGTCGGCGTGGGGTCGGTGTGGGGTCGGCGTTGGGTGTGGGCTGCTCTGACTCATGGGAGGCAGAGACCCCTGTTGAGCCTCACTGCTTTGACAAAGGAACTGGTAATGATGTCATCCACCCACGTCCACTGAGAGGGCTTTCCTGAGCCAATCACAACGGAAATGGAAATGAGTGAGAGAGATCCAGACCCCCAAGACATTCTAACCTCTCACCATTACAACAACACGATGAGGGAGAAAGTTCCAGACCCCCCCAAGACATTTTAACACGATGAGGGAGAAAGTTCCAGACCCCCAAAGACATTCTAACCTCTCACCATTACAACAACACGATGAGGGAGAAAGTTCCAGACCCCCAAGACATTTTAACACGATGAGGGAGAAAGTTCCAGACCCCCAAAAACATTTTAACACGATGAGGGAGAAAGTTCCAGACCTCCAAAGACATGTTAACACGACGAGGGCGAAAGTTCCAGACCCCCAAAGACATTTTAACACGATGAGGGAGAAAGTTCCAGACCCTCAAAGACATTTTAACACGATGAGGGAGAAAGTTCCAGACCCCCAAAGACATTTTAACACGATGAGGGAGAAAGTTCCAGACCCCCAAAGACATTTTAACACGATGAGGGAGAAAGTTCCAGACCCCCCAAAGACATTTTAACACGATGAGGGAGAAAGTTCCAGACACCCAAAGACATTTTAACACGATGAGGGAGAAAGTTCCAGACCCCCAAAGACATTTTAACACGATGAGGGAGAAAGTTCCAGACCCCCAAAGACATTTTAACACGATGAGGGAGAAAGTTCCAGACCCTCAAAGACATTTTAACACGATGAGGGAGAAAGTTCCAGACCCCCAAAGACATTTTAACACGATGAGGGAGAAAGTTCCAGACCCCCCAAAGACATTTTAACACGATGAGGGAGAAAGTTCCAGACCCTCAAAGACATTTTAACACGATGAGGGAGAAAGTTCCAAACACCCAAAGACATTTTAACATGATGAGGGAGAAAGTTCCAGACCCCAAAAACATTTTAACACGATGAGGGAGAAAGTTCCAGACCCCAAAAACATTTTAACCTCTCACCATTACAACAACACAATGAGGGAGAAAGTTCCAGACCCCCCAAAGACATTTTAACACGATGAGGGAGAAAGTTCCAGACCCTCAAAGACATTTTAACACGATGAGGGAGAAAGTTCCAGACCCCCAAAGACATTTTAACACGATGAGGGAGAAAGTTCCAGACCCCCCAAAGACATTTTAACACGATGAGGGAGAAAGTTCCAGACCCTCAAAGACATTTTAACACGATGAGGGAGAAAGTTCCAGACACCCAAAGACATTTTAACATGATGAGGGAGAAAGTTCCAGACCCCAAAAACATTTTAACACGATGAGGGAGAAAGTTCCAGACCCCAAAAACATTTTAACCTCTCACCATTACAACAACACAATGAGGGAGAAAGTTCCAGACCCCCCAAAGACATTTTAACACGATTAGGGAGAAAGTTCCAGACCCCCAAAGACATTTTAACACGATGAGGGAGAAAGTTCCAGACCCCCAAGACATTATAACACGATGAGGGAGAAAGTTCCAGACCCCCAAAGACATTTTAACACGATGAGGGAGAAAGTTCCAGACCCCCAAAGACATTTTAACACGATGAGGGATAAAGTTCCAGACCCCAAAAGACATTTTAACACGATGAGGGAGAAAGTTCCAGACCCCCAAAGACATTTTAACACGATGAGGGAGAAAGTTCCAGACCCCCAAGACATTATAACACGATGAGGGAGAAAGTTCCAGACCCTCAAAGACATTTTAACACGATGAGGGAGAAAGTTCCAGACACCCAAAGACATTTTAACATGATGAGGGAGAAAGTTCCAGACCCCAAAAACATTTTAACACGATGAGGGAGAAAGTTCCAGACCCCAAAAACATTTTAACCTCTCACCATTACAACAACACAATGAGGGAGAAAGTTCCAGACCCCCCAAAGACATTTTAACACGATGAGGGAGAAAGTTCCAGACCCTCAAAGACATTTTAACACGATGAGGGAGAAAGTTCCAGACCCCCCAAAGACATTTTAACACGATGAGGGAGAAAGTTCCAGACCCTCAAAGACATTTTAACACGATGAGGGAGAAAGTTCCAGACACCCAAAGACATTTTAACATGATGAGGGAGAAAGTTCCAGACCCCAAAAACATTTTAACACGATGAGGGAGAAAGTTCCAGACCCCAAAAACATTTTAACCTCTCACCATTACAACAACACAATGAGGGAGAAAGTTCCAGACCCCCCAAAGACATTTTAACACGATTAGGGAGAAAGTTCCAGACCCCCAAAGACATTTTAACACGATGAGGGAGAAAGTTCCAGACCCCCAAGACATTATAACACGATGAGGGAGAAAGTTCCAGACCCCCAAAGACATTTTAACACGATGAGGGAGAAAGTTCCAGACCCCCAAAGACATTTTAACACGATGAGGGATAAAGTTCCAGACCCCCAAAGACATTTTAACACGATGAGGGAGAAAGTTCCAGACCCCCAAAGACATTTTAACACGATGAGGGAGAAAGTTCCAGACCCCCAAGACATTATAACACGATGAGGGAGAAAGTTCCAGACCCCCAAGACATTATAACACGATGAGGGAGAAAGTTCCAGACACCCAAAGACATTTTAACACGATGAGGGAGAAAGTGTTAAGAAACATATTCTACTCTTATTTACAATAAAATTGACTCCAAAATGACACAATACATTATTTCCCATTCATTTATATGGTGCAAATGCATCCAACCAATTTGTAGTCACAAGCTTGACGTAGTCATTGCCTGCTATGAATATGGGACCGAATACTTAACTTTTTACTACTTTAATACACATATACAGTGGGGAGAGCAAGTATTTGATACACTGCCGATTTTGCAGGTTTTCCTACTTACAAAGCATGTAGAGGTCTGTAATTTTTTATCATAGGTACACTTCAACTGTGAGAGACGGAATCTAAAACAAAAATCCAGAAAATCACATTGTATGATTTTAAATCCAAAGTACTGGAGTACAGAGCCAAAACAATAAAACATGTCACTGTCCCAATACTGTTGGAGCTCCCTGTAAAATCATACATGTTGATACATGATGAAACGGTGATGTTGAGTCTGTATTGAACGGCTGTACACGATGTTCTACTAGGCGTTTCCTGGTTTTTCTCTCAAGTTCTCTACAGTACAGAATATGGTTGGTTGTTGAGCCGGCCTACAGTACAGAATATGGTTGGTTGTTGAGCCGGCCTACAGTACAGAATATGGTTGGTTGTTGAGCCGGCCTACAGTACAGAATATGGTTGGTTGTTGAGCCGGCCTACAGTACAGAATATGGTTGGTTGTTGAGCCGGCCTACAGTACAGAATATGGTTGGTTGTTGATACATGATGAAACGGTGATGTTCAGTCTGTATTGAACGCCCGTACACGATGTTCTACACGTGTCACTGTCCCAGTACTGTTGGAACTCACTGTGTCGTCACGAATTGGGTGTGGGAACGTCCTGATGATGTCCACGTGGACTACAGAAACATTCACCATTTAGGGCACCGACAGCTGTTAGGGTAGCTAGCTAGCATGCTAACTTTAGCTAACTATCTTGCTAAGCCTTTGTTGACTATCTAACTTGCTTACCTGACCGTGGGACAGACAAAACTGGTCATCAATGTTCCACTGGACATCATAAGGTGAATGCACCAACTTGTAAGTCGCTCTGGATAAGAGCGTCTGCTAAATTACTTAAATGTAAATGTAAATGTAATGTTAGTTTCTCACACTCGCGACTCTGACTCTCTATTGGTTACACGAACTCTTAACCTCCTATTCCTATTCTAACCAACTCTCACCGGCTTTGTATTCACGTTACCTGATGAAATTGCTGTACAATATGATATTGTTACCATCTGATGCACATTCAAATGTCATTAAAAATCAACACTGCAGAGTTTTCCCTCTCCTCTGCCGTGCCCTGATTGTATTACTGCTGATGATATCTGGAAATGTTCCCCCAAGTACTTGGGAATATGGCTAGACAGGAGTATGGCTAGACAGTACACTGTCCTTCTCTCAGCATATATCAAAGCTGCAGGCTAAAGTTAAATCTAGACTTGGTTTCCTCTATCGTAATCGCTCCTCTTTCACCCCAGCTGCCAAACTAACCCTGATTCAGATGACCATCCTACCCATGATAGATTACGGAGACATCATTTATAGATCGGCAGGTAAGGGTGCTCTCGAGCGGCTAGATGTTCTTTACCATTCGGCCATCAGATTTGCCACCAATGCTCCTTATAGGAAACGTCACTGCACTCTATACTCCTCTGTAAACTGGTCATCTCTGCATACCCAACGAAAGCCCCATATACTACCCACCACTGCGACCTGTACGCTCTCGTTGGCTGGCCCTCGCTTCATACTCGTCGCCAAACCCACTGGCTCCAGGTCATCTACAAGACCCTGCTAGGTAAAGTCCCCCCTTATCTCAGCTCGCTGGTGACCATAGCAGCACCCACCTGTAGCACGTGCTCCAGCAGGTATATCTCTCTGGTCACCCCCAAAACCAATTCTTCCTTTGGCCGCCTCTCCTTCCAATTCTCTGCTGCCAATGACTGGAACGAACTACAAAAATCTCTGACACTGGAAACACTTATCTCCCTCACTAGCTTTAAGCACCAGCTGTCAGAGCAGCTCACAGATTACTGCACCTGTACATAGCCCATCTATAATTTAGCCCAAACAACTACCTCTTTCCCTACTGTATTTATTTATTTATTTTGCTCCTTGGCACCCCATTATTTCTATCTCTACTTTTGCACATTCTTCCACTGCAAATCTACCATTCCAGTGTTTTACTTGCTATATTGTATTTACTTCGTCACCATGGCTTTTTTTTTTTTGCCTTCACCTCCCTTATCACACCTCATTTGCTCACATTGTATATAGATACATTTTTCTACTGTATTATTGACTATATGTTTGTTTTACTCCATGTGTAACTCTGTGTTGTTGTATGTGTCGAACTGCTTTGCTTTATCTTGGCCAGGTCGCAATTGTAAATGAGAACTTGTTCTCAACTTGCCTACCTGGTTAAATAAAGGTGAAATACATTTTTAAAAACCACTGGTTGATGCTTATTTATAAAAACCCTGCTAGGCCTAACCCGCTATCTGAAATATCTCATTATTTATTTTTTACTTTCATAATAAACAAATATAAAAGAGAAAAGTAGTCAGTTTAAAACAATTCAGGGTCACAAATAGGGGACAGTGAAATTTTGTGGTGGATGGTGGTGGTTGCTGTAGGCACCTATTTCAGCAGCACTTTCAACACAGGCTATAAGAGATCAATTGAAACTTTCAATTAAAATTAGTATTTTACATGTATGGTTACAGGTAATGCTTTATTAATAGGTTATGTATAAAGGAAATGCTTACTAGCACGGATTTTAGGTGAAACGGGAGAGAAAAAAAAGTGTTGTCAGAAGTGGGATTCGAACCCACGCCTCCAGAGGAGACTGCGACCTGAACGCAGCGCCTTAGACCGCTCGGCCATCCTGACTACGTAGAATAGCCCGCAGTTTAATCTGGTTTTAAAGGGTTATATCGATAAAGTAATCTATAAGACATTAACTAAATACAGATATAGCAGCTAAAGCTTGTTAAAATTGTTTAACACTAGCTTACTAATGCTAACGTTAGCTTAGCTGCTATTGCATATCAATGGCTTACCCGGTATTATTTAGCAAGCCATCTAACTAGTCATTTTAACAGGAGCTTCAGCTTGCCTGAACCACGGTGATGCACCGTTCAAATACACAACAACTTTTGTCGTTGTGTATTTGTGATAAAAGGCAGCTTTCTGCTGGCTACCACATTTATTTGACTCAATAGATATTTCTAGCTTGCTGGTTAAATAAGAGGCCGTTGAGAGAACAAGCTATGGAGCGTTCCTCCGTGACCGTGGGGCTCTCTCCTTTAGTTAGCTATGCTCGATCTGCCATGACGTCCGGTGAAGGACCACCACACAAAAAACCTACGTTTTATAAAGTATTATGTTTTGAAGCAAACAGTATAAAATGTTAAAAAATGCACAATAATCATGGTGCCTATAATTTACCGAAGCAGGTAAATCTAAGCACCTAGCAGAAATTGGTCAGTAGACTAATAATACTGTAAGGACCCTGGGTTTATATGCTCGGATATCGAATGTGCCACTCGAGTTTGCTTTTGAGGCACAGTCAATAGCGCGCTGGACTTCGGGCTAGAAGGTCGAGGGTACGAGACCTGCTCCCTGCCTGTTTCATTACAATACTGTCATAAACGGCATGACAATTTTGTCATTCTAAAGTTTAAAAAAGGTCAATGTAGAATAGTTTCTAAAGCCCCAGGGAAAGCTTCCTGGCCTTTTAAAAGAGCAAACCCTGTCCAAAGACACTGTAGTCTAGTTCATAAGGTGTTTTAATTGTTCCTCTTTAATTCCAATACAAGCCCATTCCATAAACCAAATATTCAAAATTTTAATAACTAAAAAATAAGTGGACTTCAGGATAATTTGGTATTAAAACTGTATTACTAAACTGAGAGAGTATTACTAAACTGAGAGAGTATTACTCAACTGAGAGAGTATTACTAAACTGAGAGAGTATTACTAAACTGAGAGAGTATTACTAAACTGAGAGAGTATTACTCAACTGAGAGAGTATTACTGAACTGAGGGAGTATTACAAAACTGAGAGAGTATTACTAAACTGAGAGAGTATTACTAAACTGAGAGAATATTACTAAACTGAGAGAATATTACTAAACTGAGAGAATATTACTAAACTGAGAGAGTATTACTAAACTGGGTGAGTATTACTAAACTGAGAGAATATTACTAAACTGAGAGAGTATTACTAAACTGAGAGAGTATTACTCAACTGGGAGAGTATTACTAAACTGAGAGAATATTACTAAACTGAGAGAATGACTAAACTGAGAGAGTATTACTAAACTGAGAGAATGACTAAACTGAGAGTATCACTAAACAGAGAGTATTACTAAACTGAGAGACTATTACTAAACTGAGAGAGTTTTACTAAACTGAGAGACTATTACTAAACAGAGAGAGCTAAGAGTATTACTAAACCGAGAGAGTATTACTAAACCGAGAGAGTATTACTAAACTGAGAGAGTATTACTCAACTGAGAGAGTATTACTGAACTGAGGGAGTATTACAAAACTGAGAGAGTATTACTAAACTGAGAGAGTATTACTAAACTGAGAGAGTATTACTAAACTGAAAGAATATTACTAAACTGAGAGAATATTACTAAACTGAGAGAATATTACTAAACTGAGTATTACTAAACTGAGAGAATATTACTAAACTGAGAGAGTATTACTAAACTGAGAGAGTATTACTCAACTGGGAGAGTATTACTAAACTGAGAGAATATTACTAAACTGAGAGAGTATTTCTAAACTGAGAGAGTATTACTAAACTGAGAGAATGACTAAACTGAGAGTATTACTAAACAGAGAGTATTACTAAACTGAGAGAGTATTACTAACCCGAGAGAGTATTACTAAACTGAGAGAGTATTACTCAACTGAGAGAGTTTTACTAAACTGAGAGAGTACTACTCAACTGAGAGAGTATTACTAAACTGAGAGAGTATTACTAGACTGAGAAAGCTGAGGGAGTATTACTAGACCGAGAGAGTATTACTCAACTGAGAGAGTATTACTAAATTGAGAGAGTATTACTAAACTGAGAGAGAATTACTAGACTGAGAGAGCTGGGAGAGTATTACTAGACTGAGAGAGTATTACTAGACTGAGAAAGCTGAGGGAGTATTACTAGACTGAGAGAGTATTACTAAACTGAAAGAGTATTACTCAACTGGGAGAGTATTACTAAACTGAGAGAGTGTTACTAAACTGAGAGAGTATTACTAAACTGAGAGAGTATACCAACTCAACTGAGAGAGTATTACTAAACTGAGAGACTGTTACTAGACTGAGAGAGTATTACTAAACTGAGAGAGTATTACTAAACAGAGAGTATTACTAAACTGAGAGAGTACTACTCAACTGAGAGAGTATTACTAAACTGAGAGAGTATTACTAGACTGAGAAAGCTGAGGAAGAATTTCTAGACTGAGAGAGAATTACTAGACTGAGAGAGTATTACTCAACTGAGAGAGTATTACTAAACTGAGAGAGTATTACTAAACTGAGAGAGTATTACTAAACTGAGAGAGTATTGCTCAACTGAGAGAGTATTACTAAACTGAGAGAACTGAGAGAGTATTACTAAACTGAGAGAGTATTACTAAACAGAGAGAGTATTACTAAACTGAGAGAGTATTACTAAACAGAGAGAACATTACTAAACAGAGAGAATATTACTAAACTGAGAGAATATTACTAAACTGAGAGAGTATTACTAAACTGAGAGAGCTGAGAGAGTATTACTAAACTGAGAGAATATTACTAAACTGAGAGAGTAGTAGTAAACTGAGAGAGTATTACTAACTCGAGAGAGTATTACTAGACTGAGAGAGTATTACTAAACTGAGAGAGTATTACTAAACCGAGGGAGTATTACTAAACCGAGAGAGTATTACTAAACCGAGAGAGTATTACTAAACTGAGAGAGTAGTAGTAAAATGAGAGAGTATTACTAAACTGAGGGAGTATTACTAAACTGAGAGTATTACTAACCCGAGAGAGTATTACTAAACAGAGAGAGTATTACTAAACAGAGAGAGTATTACTAAACTGGAGAGTATTACTAAACTGGGCGAGAATTACTAAACTGAGAGAGTATTACTAAACTGAGAGAGTATTACTAAACAGAGAGAGTATTACTAAACAGAGAGACCTGAGAGTATTACTAAACTGAGAGAGTATTACTAAACTGAGAGAGTATTACTAAACAGAGAGAGTACTACTAAACTGAGAGAGTATTACTAAACTGAGAGAGCTGAGAGTATTACTAAACAGAGAGAGTATTACTAAATAGAGAGAGTATTACTAGACTGAGAGAGTATTACTAAACTGAGAGAGTATTACTCAACTGAGAGAGTATTACTCAACTGAGAGAGTATTACTAAACGGAGCGAGTATTAGTAACCCGAGAGAGTATTACTAAACAGAGAGAGCATTACTAAACAGAGAGAGTATTACTAAACTGGAGAGTATTACTAAACTGGGCGAGTATTACTAAACTGAGAGAGTATTACTAAACTGAGAGAGTATTACTAAACTGAGAGAGTATTACTAAACAGAGAGAGTATTACTAAACAGAGAGAGCTAAGAACATTACTAAACTGAGAGAGTATTACTAAACTGAGAGAGTATTACTAAACTGAGAGAGTATTACTAAACAGAGAGAGTATTACTAAACCGAGAGAGTATTACTAAACTGAGAGAGCTGAGAGTATTACTAAACAGAGAGAGTATTACTAAACAGAGAGAGTATTACTAAACAGAGAGAGTATTACTAGACTGAGATATTATTACTAAACTGAGTATTACTAAACTGAGAGAGTATTACTAAACTGAGAGAGTATTACTAAACTGAGAGGGTTTTACTAAACTGAGAGTGTATTACTAAACTGAGAGAGTATTACTAAACTGAGAGAGTATTACTAAACTGAGAGTATTACTAAACTGAGAGACTATTACTAAACTGAGAGAGTTTTACTAAACTGAGAGACTATTACTAAACAGAGAGAGCTAAGAGTATTACTAAACCGAGAGAGTATTACTAAACCGAGAGAGTATTACTAAACTGAGAGAGTATTACTCAACTGGGAGAGTATTACTGAACTGAGGGAGTATTACAAAACTGAGAGAGTATTACTAAACTGAGAGAATATTACTAAACTGAGAGAATATTACTAAACTGAGAGAATATTACTAAACTGAGAGAGTATTACTAAACTGGGTGAGTATTACTAAACGGAGAGAGTATTACTCAACTGAGAGAGTATTACTGAACTGAGGGAGTATTACTAAACTGAGAGAGTATTACTAAACTGAGAGAATATTACTAAACTGAGAGAATATTACTAAACTGAGAGAATATTACTAAACTGAGAGAGTATTACTAAACTGGGTGAGTATTACTAAACTGAAAGAGTATTACTAAACTGAGAGAGTATTACTAAACTGAGAGAATGACTAAACTGAGAGTATTACTAAACAGAGAGTATTACTAAACTGAGAGACTATTAATAAACTGAGAGAGTTTTACTAAACTGAGAGACTATTACTAAACAGAGAGAGCTAAGAGTATTACTAAACCGAGAGAGTATTACTAAACCGAGAGAGTATTACTAAACTGAGAGAGTATTACTCAACTGAGAGAGTATTACTGAACTGAGGGAGTATTACAAAACTGAGAGAGTATTACTAAACTGAGAGAGTATTACTAAACTGAGAGAATATTACTAAACTGAGAGAGTATTACTAAACTGAGAGAATATTACTAAACTGAGAGAGTATTACTAAACTGAGAGAGTATTACTCAACTGGGAGAGTATTACTAAACTGAGAGAATATTACTAAACTGAGAGAGTATTACTAAACTGAGAGAGTATTACTAAACTGAGAGAATGACTAAACTGAGAGTATTACTAAACAGAGAGTATTACTAAACTGAGAGAGTATTACTAACCCGAGAGAGTATTACTAAACTGAGAGAGTATTACTCAACTGAGAGAATATTACTAAACTGAGAGAGTATTGCTCAACTGAGAGAGTATTACTAAACTGAGAGAGCTGAGAGAGTATTACTAAACTGAGAGAGTATTACTAAACAGAGAGAGTATTACTAAACTGAGAGAGTATTACTAAACAGAGAGAACATTACTAAACAGAGATAATATTACTAAACTGAGAGAATATTACTAAACTGAGAGAGTATTACTAAACTGAGAGAGCTGAGAAAGTATTACTAAACTGAGAGAATATTACTAAACTGAGAGAGTAGTAGTAAACTGAGAGAGTATTACTAACTCGAGAGAGTATTACTAGACTGAGAGAGTATTACTAAACTGAGAGAGTATTACTAAACCGAGGGAGTATTACTAAACCGAGAGAGTATTACTAAACCGAGATAGTATTACTAAACCCGAGAGAGTATTACTAACTCGAGTGAGTATTACTAGACCGATAGAGTATTACTAGACTGAGAGAGTATTACCAAACTGAGAGAGTATTACTAAACTGAGAGAGTATTACTAAACTGGGAGAGTATTACTAAACGGAGAGAGTATTACTAAACTGAGGGAGGATTACTAGACTGAGAGAGTATTGCTCAACTGAGAGAGTATTACTAAACGGAGAGAGTATTACTAAACTGAGAGAGTATTACTAAACTTAGAGAGTGTTACTAGACTGAGAGAGTATTACTCAACTGAGAGAGTATTACTAAACTGAGAGAGTATTACTAGACTGAGAATGCTGAGGGAGAATTACTAGACTGGGAGAGTATTACTCAACTGAGAGAGATGAGAGAGTATTACTAGGACTGAGAGAGTATTACTAGACTGAGAAAGCTGAGGGAGTATTACTAAACTGAGAGAGTTTTACTAAACTGAGAGAATATTACTAAACTGAGAGATGATTACTAAACTGAGAGAGTATTACTAACCCGAGAGAGTATTACTAAACTGAGAGAAAATTACTAAACTGAGAGAATATTACTAAACTGAGAGAATATTACTAAACTGAGAGAGTATTACTAAACTGGGTGAGTATTACTAAACGGAGAGAGTATTACTCAACTGAGAGAGTATTACTGAACTGAGGGAGTATTACTAAACTGAGAGAGTATTACTAAACTGAGAGAGTATTACTAAACTGAGAGAATATTACTAAACTGAGAGAATATTACTAAACTGAGAGAGTATTACTAAACTGGGTGAGTATTACTAAACTGAAAGAGTATTACTAAACTGAGAGAGTATTACTAAACTGAGAGAATGACTAAACTGAGAGTATTACTAAACAGAGAGTATTACTAAACTGAGAGACTATTAATAAACTGAGAGAGTTTTACTAAACTGAGAGACTATTACTAAACAGAGAGAGCTAAGAGTATTACTAAACCGAGAGAGTATTACTAAACCGAGAGAGTATTACTAAACTGAGAGAGTATTACTCAACTGAGAGAGTATTACTGAACTGAGGGAGTATTACAAAACTGAGAGAGTATTACTAAACTGAGAGAGTATTACTAAACTGAGAGAATATTACTAAACTGAGAGAATATTACTAAACTGAGAGAGTATTACTAAACTGAGAGAATATTACTAAACTGAGAGAGTATTACTAAACTGAGAGAGTATTACTCAACTGGGAGAGTATTACTAAACTGAGAGAATATTACTAAACTGAGAGAGTATTACTAAACTGAGAGAGTATTACTAAACTGAGAGAATGACTAAACTGAGAGTATTACTAAACAGAGAGTATTACTAAACTGAGAGAGTATTACTAACCCGAGAGAGTATTACTAAACTGAGAGAGTATTACTCAACTGAGAGAATATTACTAAACTGAGAGAGTATTGCTCAACTGAGAGAGTATTACTAAACTGAGAGAGCTGAGAGAGTATTACTAAACTGAGAGAGTATTACTAAACAGAGAGAGTATTACTAAACTGAGAGAGTATTACTAAACAGAGAGAACATTACTAAACAGAGATAATATTACTAAACTGAGAGAATATTACTAAACTGAGAGAGTATTACTAAACTGAGAGAGCTGAGAAAGTATTACTAAACTGAGAGAATATTACTAAACTGAGAGAGTAGTAGTAAACTGAGAGAGTATTACTAACTCGAGAGAGTATTACTAGACTGAGAGAGTATTACTAAACTGAGAGAGTATTACTAAACCGAGGGAGTATTACTAAACCGAGAGAGTATTACTAAACCGAGAGAGTATTACTAAACCCGAGAGAGTATTACTAACTCGAGTGAGTATTACTAGACCGATAGAGTATTACTAGACTGAGAGAGTATTACCAAACTGAGAGAGTATTACTAAACTGAGAGAGTATTACTAAACTGGGAGAGTATTACTAAACTGAGAGAGTATTACTAAACTGAGGGAGGATTACTAGACTGAGAGAGTATTGCTCAACTGAGAGAGTATTACTAAACGGAGAGAGTATTACTAAACTGAGAGAGTGTTACTAAACTTAGAGAGTGTTACTAGACTGAGAGAGTATTACTAAACTGAGAG
This sequence comes from Salvelinus alpinus, assembly GCF_045679555.1. Lineage (NCBI taxonomy): Eukaryota > Metazoa > Chordata > Actinopteri > Salmoniformes > Salmonidae > Salvelinus > Salvelinus alpinus. The sequence goes on along the minus strand of NC_092093.1, from coordinate 5,431,975 downwards.
AGTATTACTAAACTGAGAGAGTATTACTAGACTGAGAGAATGCTGAGGGAGAATTACTAGACTGGGAGAGTATTACTCAACTGAGAGAGATGAGAGAGTATTACTAGGACTGAGAGAGTATTACTAGACTGAGAAAGCTGAGGGAGTATTACTAAACTGAGAGAGTTTTACTAAACTGAGAGAATATTACTAAACTGAGAGATGATTACTAAACTGAGAGAGTATTACTAACCCGAGAGAGTATTACTAAACTGAGAGAAAATTACTAAACTGAGAGAATATTACTAAACTGAGAGAATATTACTAAACTGAGAGAGTATTACTAAACTGAGAGAGCTGAGAGAATAGTACTAAGCTGAGAGAATACTACTAAACTGAGAGAATATTACTAAACTGAGAGAATATTACTAAACTGAGAGAGTATTACTAAACTGGGTGAGTATTACTAAACGGAGAGAGTATTACTCAACTGAGAGAGTATTACTGAACTGAGGGAGTATTACTAAACTGAGAGAGTATTACTAAACTGAGAGAATATTACTAAACTGAGAGAATATTACTAAACTGAGAGAGTATTACTAAACTGGGTGAGTATTACTAAACTGAAAGAGTATTACTAAACTGAGAGAGTATTACTAAACTGAGAGAATGACTAAACTGAGAGTATTACTAAACAGAGAGTATTACTAAACTGAGAGACTATTAATAAACTGAGAGAGTTTTACTAAACTGAGAGACTATTACTAAACAGAGAGAGCTAAGAGTATTACTAAACCGAGAGAGTATTACTAAACCGAGAGAGTATTACTAAACTGAGAGAGTATTACTCAACTGAGAGAGTATTACTGAACTGAGGGAGTATTACAAAACTGAGAGAGTATTACTAAACTGAGAGAGTATTACTAAACTGAGAGATATTACTAAACTGAGAGAATATTACTAAACTGAGAGAATATTACTAAACTGAGAGAGTATTACTAAACTGAGAGAATATTACTAAACTGAGAGAGTATTACTAAACTGAGAGAGTATTACTCAACTGGGAGAGTATTACTAAACTGAGAGAATATTACTAAACTGAGAGAGTATTACTAAACTGAGAGAGTATTACTAAACTGAGAGAATGACTAAACTGAGAGTATTACTAAACAGAGAGTATTACTAAACTGAGAGAGTATTACTAACCCGAGAGAGAATTACTAAACTGAGAGAGTATTACTCAACTGAGAGAATATTACTAAACTGAGAGAGTATTGCTCAACTGAGAGAGTATTACTAAACTGAGAGAGCTGAGAGAGTATTACTAAACTGAGAGAGTATTACTAAACTGAGAGAGTATTACTAAACAGAGAGAGTATTACTAAACTGAGAGAGTATTACTAAACAGAGAGAACATTACTAAACAGAGATAATATTACTAAACTGAGAGAATATTACTAAACTGAGAGAGTATTACTAAACTGAGAGAGCTGAGAAAGTATTACTAAACTGAGAGAATATTACTAAACTGAGAGAGTAGTAGTAAACTGAGAGAGTATTACTAACTCGAGAGAGTATTACTAGACTGAGAGAGTATTACTAAACTGAGAGAGTATTACTAAACCGAGGGAGTATTACTAAACCAAGAGAGTATTACTAAACCGAGAGAGTATTACTAAACCCGAGAGAGTATTACTAACTCGAGTGAGTATTACTAGACCGATAGAGTATTACTAGACTGAGAGAGTATTACCAAACTGAGAGAGTATTACTAAACTGAGAGAGTATTACTAAACTGGGAGAATATTACTAAACGGAGAGAGTATTACTAAACTGAGGGAGGATTACTAGACTGAGAGAGTATTGCTCAACTGAGAGAGTATTACTAAACGGAGAGAGTATTACTAAACTGAGAGAGTATTACTAAACTTAGAGAGTGTTACTAGACTGAGAGAGTATTACTCAACTGAGAGAGTATTACTAAACTGAGAGAGTATTACTAGACTGAGAATGCTGAGGGAGAATTACTAGACTGGGAGAGTATTACTCAACTGAGAGAGCTGAGAGAGTATTACTAGGACTGAGAGAGTATTACTAGACTGAGAAAGCTGAGGGAGTATTACTAAACTGAGAGAGTTTTACTAAACTGAGAGAATATTACTAAACTGAGAGATTATTACTAAACTGAGAGAGTATTACTAACCCGAGAGAGTATTACTAAACTGAGAGAAAATTACTAAACTGAGAGAATATTACTAAACTGAGAGAATATTACTAAACTGAGAGAGTATTACTAAACTGAGAGAGCTGAGAGAATAGTACTAAGCTGAGAGAATATTAATAAACTGAGAGAATATTACTAAACTGAGAGAATATTACTAAACTGAGAGAGTATTACTAAACTGGGTATGTATTACTAAACGGAGAGAGTATTACTCAACTGAGAGAGTATTACTGAACTGAGGGAGTATTACTAAACTGAGAGAGTATTACTAAACTGAGAGAATATTACTAAACTGAGAGAATATTACTAAACTGAGAGAATATTACTAAACTGAGAGAGTATTACTAAACTGGGTGAGTATTACTAAACTGAAAGAGTATTACTAAACTGAGAGAGTATTACTAAACTGAGAGAATGACTAAACTGAGAGTATTACTAAACAGAGAGTATTACTAAACTGAGAGACTATTAATAAACTGAGAGAGTTTTACTAAACTGAGAGACTATTACTAAACAGAGAGAGCTAAGAGTATTACTAAACCGAGAGAGTATTACTAAACCGAGAGAGTATTACTAAACTGAGAGAGTATTACTCAACTGAGAGAGTATTACTGAACTGAGGGAGTATTACAAAACTGAGAGAGTATTACTAAACTGAGAGAATATTACTAAACTGAGAGAATATTACTAAACTGAGAGAATATTACTAAACTGAGAGAATATTACTAAACTGAGAGAGTATTACTAAACTGAGAGAATATTACTAAACTGAGAGAGTATTACTAAACTGAGAGAGTATTACTCAACTGGGAGAGTATTACTAAACTGAGAGAATATTACTAAACTGAGAGAGTATTACTAAACTGAGAGAGTATTACTAAACTGAGAGAATGACTAAACTGAGAGTATTACTAAACAGAGAGTATTACTAAACTGAGAGACTATTAATAAACTGAGAGAGTTTTACTAAACTGAGAGACTATTACTAAACAGAGAGAGCTAAGAGTATTACTAAACCGAGAGAGTATTACTAAACCGAGAGAGTATTACTAAACTGAGAGAGTATTACTCAACTGAGAGAGTATTACTGAACTGAGGGAGTATTACAAAACTGAGAGAGTATTACTAAACTGAGAGAGTATTACTAAACTGAGAGAATATTACTAAACTGAGAGAATATTACTAAACTGAGAGAGTATTACTAAACTGAGAGAATATTACTAAACTGAGAGAGTATTACTAAACTGAGAGAGTATTACTCAACTGGGAGAGTATTACTAAACTGAGAGAATATTACTAAACTGAGAGAGTATTACTAAACTGAGAGAGTATTACTAAACTGAGAGAATGACTAAACTGAGAGTATTACTAAACAGAGAGCATTACTAAACTGAGAGAGTATTACTAACCCGAGAGAGTATTACTAAACTGAGAGAGTATTACTCAACTGAGAGAATATTACTAAACTGAGAGAGTATTGCTCAACTGAGAGAGTATTACTAAACTGAGAGAGCTGAGAGAGTATTACTAAACTGAGAGAGTATTACTAAACAGAGAGAGTATTACTAAACTGAGAGAGTATTACTAAACAGAGAGAACATTACTAAACAGTGATAATATTACTAAACTGAGAGAATATTACTAAACTGAGAGAGTATTACTAAACTGAGAGAGCTGAGAAAGTATTACTAAACTGAGAGAATATTACTAAACTGAGAGAGTAGTAGTAAACTGAGAGAGTATTACTAACTCGAGAGAGTACTACTAGACTGAGAGAGTATTACTAAACTGAGAGAGTATTACTAAACCGAGGGAGTATTACTAAACCGAGAGAGTATTACTAAACCGAGAGAGTATTACTAAACCCGAGAGAGTATTACTAACTCGAGTGAGTATTACTAGACCGATAGAGTATTACTAGACTGAGAGAGTATTACCAAACTGAGAGAGTATTACTAAACTGAGAGAGTATTACTAAACTGGGAGAGTATTACTAAACGGAGAGAGTATTACTAAACTGAGGGAGGATTACTAGACTGAGAGAGTATTGCTCAACTGAGAGAGTATTACTAAACGGAGAGAGTATTACTAAACTGAGAGAGTATTACTAAACTTAGAGAGTGTTACTAGACTGAGAGAGTATTACTCAACTGAGAGAGTATTACTAAACTGAGAGAGAATTACTAGACTGAGAATGCTGAGGGAGAATTACTAGACTGGGAGAGTATTACTCAACTGAGAGAGCTGAGAGAGTATTACTAGGACTGAGAGAGTATTACTAGACTGAGAAAGCTGAGGGAGTATTACTAAACTGAGAGAGTTTTACTAAACTGAGAGAATATTACTAAACTGAGAGATGATTACTAAACTGAGAGAGTATTACTAACCCGAGAGAGTATTACTAAACTGAGAGAAAATTACTAAACTGAGAGAATATTACTAAACTGAGAGAATATTACTAAACTGAGAGAGTATTACTAAACTGAGAGAGCTGAGAGAATAGTACTAAGCTGAGAGAATATTACTAAACTGAGAGAATATTACTAAACTGAGAGAATATTACTAAACTGAGAGAGTATTACTAAACTGGGTGAGTATTACTAAACGGAGAGAGTATTACTCAACTGAGAGAGTATTACTGAACTGAGGGAGTATTACTAAACTGAGAGAGTATTACTAAACTGAGAGAATATTACTAAACTGAGAGAATATTACTAAACTGAGAGAATATTACTAAACTGAGAGAGTATTACTAAACTGGGTGAGTATTACTAAACTGAAAGAGTATTACTAAACTGAGAGAGTATTACTAAACTGAGAGAATGACTAAACTGAGAGTATTACTAAACAGAGAGTATTACTAAACTGAGAGACTATTAATAAACTGAGAGAGTTTTACTAAACTGAGAGACTATTACTAAACAGAGAGAGCTAAGAGTATTACTAAACCGAGAGAGTATTACTAAACCGAGAGAGTATTACTAAACTGAGAGAGTATTACTCAACTGAGAGAGTATTACTGAACTGAGGGAGTATTACAAAACTGAGAGAGTATTACTAAACTGAGAGAGTATTACTAAACTGAGAGATATTACTAAACTGAGAGAATATTACTAAACTGAGAGAATATTACTAAACTGAGAGAGTATTACTAAACTGAGAGAATATTACTAAACTGAGAGAGTATTACTAAACTGAGAGAGTATTACTCAACTGGGAGAGTATTACTAAACTGAGAGAATATTACTAAACTGAGAGAGTATTACTAAACTGAGAGAGTATTACTAAACTGAGAGAATGACTAAACTGAGAGTATTACTAAACAGAGAGTATTACTAAACAGAGATAATATTACTAAACTGAGAGAAAATTACTAAACTGAGAGAGTATTACTGAACTGAGGGAGTATTACTAAACTGAGAGAGTATTACTAAACTCAGAAAGCTGAGGGAGTATTACTAAACTGAGAGAGTTTTACTAAACTGAGAGAATATTACTAAACTGAGAGATTATTACTAAACTGAGAGAGTATTACTAACCCGAGAGAGTATTACTAAACTGAGAGAAAATTACTAAACTGAGAGAATATTACTAAACTGAGAGAATATTACTAAACTGAGAGAGTATTACTAAACTGAGAGAGCTGAGAGAATAGTACTAAGCTGAGAGAATATTAATAAACTGAGAGAATATTACTAAACTGAGAGAATATTACTAAACTGAGAGAGTATTACTAAACGAGAGAGTATTACTCAACTGAGAGAGTATTACTGAACTGAGGGAGTATTACTAAACTGAGAGAGTATTACTAAACTGAGAGAATATTACTAAACTGAGAGAATATTACTAAACTGAGAGAATATTACTAAACTGAGAGAGTATTACTAAACTGGGTGAGTATTACTAAACTGAAAGAGTATTACTAAACTGAGAGAGTATTACTAAACTGAGAGAATGACTAAACTGAGAGTATTACTAAACAGAGAGTATTACTAAACTGAGAGACTATTAATAAACTGAGAGAGTTTTACTAAACTGAGAGACTATTACTAAACAGAGAGAGCTAAGAGTATTACTAAACCGAGAGAGTATTACTAAACCGAGAGAGTATTACTAAACTGAGAGAGTATTACTCAACTGAGAGAGTATTACTGAACTGAGGGAGTATTACAAAACTGAGAGAGTATTACTAAACTGAGAGAATATTACTAAACTGAGAGAATATTACTAAACTGAGAGAATATTACTAAACTGAGAGAATATTACTAAACTGAGAGAGTATTACTAAACTGAGAGAATATTACTAAACTGAGAGAGTATTACTAAACTGAGAGAGTATTACTCAACTGGGAGAGTATTACTAAACTGAGAGAATATTACTAAACTGAGAGAGTATTACTAAACTGAGAGAGTATTACTAAACTGAGAGAATGACTAAACTGAGAGTATTACTAAACAGAGAGTATTACTAAACTGAGAGAGTATTACTAACCCGAGAGAGTATTACTAAACTGAGAGAGTATTACTCAACTGAGAGAATATTACTAAACTGAGAGAGTATTGCTCAACTGAGAGAGTATTACTAAACTGAGAGAGCTGAGAGAGTATTACTAAACTGAGAGAGTATTACTAAACTGAGAGAGTATTACTAAACAGAGAGAGTATTACTAAACTGAGAGAGTATTACTAAACAGAGAGAACATTACTAAACAGAGATAACATTACTAAACTGAGAGAATATTACTAAACTGAGAGAGTATTACTAAACTGAGAGAGCTGAGAAAGTATTACTAAACTGAGAGAATATTACTAAACTGAGAGAGTAGTAGTAAACTGAGAGAGTATTACTAACTCGAGAGAGTATTACTAGACTGAGAGAGTATTACTAAACTGAGAGAGTATTACTAAACCGAGGGAGTATTACTAAACCGAGAGAGTATTACTAAACCGAGAGAGTATTACTAAACCCGAGAGAGTATTACTAACTCGAGTGAGTATTACTAGACCGATAGAGTATTACTAGACTGAGAGAGTATTACCAAACTGAGAGAGTATTACTAAACTGAGAGAGTATTACTAAACTGGGAGAGTATTACTAAACGGAGAGAGTATTACTAAACTGAGGGAGGATTACTAGACTGAGAGAGTATTGATCAAATGAGAGAGTATTACTAAACGGAGAGAGTATTACTAAACTGAGAGAGTATTACTAAACTGAGAGAGTATTACTAAACTGAGAGAGTATTACTCAACTGAGAGAGTATTACTAAACTGAGAGAGTATTACTAGACTGAGAATGCTGAGGGAGAATTACTAGACTGGGAGAGTATTACTCAACTGAGAGAGCTGAGAGAGTATTACTAGGACTGAGAGAGTATTACTAGACTCAGAAAGCTGAGGGAGTATTACTAAACTGAGAGAGTTTTACTAAACTGAGAGAATATTACTAAACTGAGAGATTATTACTAAACTGAGAGAGTATTACTAAACTGAGAGAGCTGAGAGAATAGTACTAAGCTGAGAGAATATTACTAAACTGAGAGAGTAGTAGTAAACTGAGAGAGTATTACTAGACTGAGAAAGCTGAGGAAGAATTTCTAGACTGAGAGAGAATTACTAGACTGAGAGAGTATTACTCAACTGAGAGAGTATTACTAAACTGAGAGAATATTACTAAACTGAGAGAGTATTGCTCAACTGAGAGAGTATTACTAAACTGAGAGAGTATTACTAAACTGGGTGAGTATTACTAAACGGAGAGAGTATTACTCAACTGAGAGAGTATTACTGAACTGAGGGAGTATTACTAAACTGAGAGAGTATTACTAAACTGAGAGAATATTACTAAACTGAGAGAATATTACTAAACTGAGAGAATATTACTAAACTGAGAGAGTATTACTAAACTGGGTGAGTATTACTAAACTGAAAGAGTATTACTAAACTGAGAGAGTATTACTAAACTGAGAGAATGACTAAACTGAGAGTATTACTAAACAGAGAGTATTACTAAACTGAGAGACTATTAATAAACTGAGAGAGTTTTACTAAACTGAGAGACTATTACTAAACAGAGAGAGCTAAGAGTATTACTAAACCGAGAGAGTATTACTAAACCGAGAGATTATTACTAAACTGAGAGAGTATTACTCAACTGAGAGAGTATTACTGAACTGAGGGAGTATTACAAAACTGAGAGAGTATTACTAAACTGAGAGAGTATTACTAAACTGAGAGATATTACTAAACTGAGAGAATATTACTAAACTGAGAGAATATTACTAAACTGAGAGAGTATTACTAAACTGAGAGAATATTACTAAACTGAGAGAGTATTACTAAACTGAGAGAGTATTACTCAACTGGGAGAGTATTACTAAACTGAGAGAATATTACTAAACTGAGAGAGTATTACTAAACTGAGAGAGTATTACTAAACTGAGAGAATGACTAAACTGAGAGTATTACTAAACAGAGAGTATTACTAAACAGAGATAATATTACTAAACTGAGAGAATATTACTAAACTGAGAGAGTATTACTAAACTGGGTGAGTATTACTAAACGGAGAGAGTATTACTCAACTGAGAGAGTATTACTGAACTGAGGGAGTATTACTAACCCGAGAGAGAATTACTAAACTGAGAGAGTATTACTCAACTGAGAGAATATTACTAAACTGAGAGAGTATTGCTCAACTGAGAGAGTATTACTAAACTGAGAGAGCTGAGAGAGTATTACTAAACTGAGAGAGTATTACTAAACTGAGAGAGTATTACTAAACAGAGAGAGTATTACTAAACTGAGAGAGTATTACTAAACAGAGAGAACATTACTAAACAGAGATAATATTACTAAACTGAGAGAATATTACTAAACTGAGAGAGTATTACTAAACTGAGAGAGCTGAGAAAGTATTACTAAACTGAGAGAATATTACTAAACTGAGAGAGTAGTAGTAAACTGAGAGAGTATTACTAACTCGAGAGAGTATTACTAGACTGAGAGAGTATTACTAAACTGAGAGAGTATTACTAAACCGAGGGAGTATTACTAAACCAAGAGAGTATTACTAAACCGAGAGAGTATTACTAAACCCGAGAGAGTATTACTAACTCGAGTGAGTATTACTAGACCGATAGAGTATTACTAGACTGAGAGAGTATTACCAAACTGAGAGAGTATTACTAAACTGAGAGAGTATTACTAAACTGGGAGAGTATTACTAAACGGAGAGAGTATTACTAAACTGAGGGAGGATTACTAGACTGAGAGAGTATTGCTCAACTGAGAGAGTATTACTAAACGGAGAGAGTATTACTAAACTGAGAGAGTATTACTAAACTTAGAGAGTGTTACTAGACTGAGAGAGTATTACTCAACTGAGAGAGTATTACTAAACTGAGAGAGTATTACTAGACTGAGAATGCTGAGGGAGAATTACTAGACTGGGAGAGTATTACTCAACTGAGAGAGCTGAGAGAGTATTACTAGGACTGAGAGAGTATTACTAGACTCAGAAAGCTGAGGGAGTATTACTAAACTGAGAGAGTTTTACTAAACTGAGAGAATATTACTAAACTGAGAGATTATTACTAAACTGAGAGAGTATTACTAACCCGAGAGAGTATTACTAAACTGAGAGAAAATTACTAAACTGAGAGAATATTACTAAACTGAGAGAATATTACTAAACTGAGAGAGTATTACTAAACTGAGAGAGCTGAGAGAATAGTACTAAGCTGAGAGAATATTAATAAACTGAGAGAATATTACTAAACTGAGAGAATATTACTAAACTGAGAGAGTATTACTAAACTGGGTGAGTATTACTAAATGGAGAGAGTATTACTCAACTGAGAGAGTATTACTGAACTGAGGGAGTATTACTAAACTGAGAGAGTATTACTAAACTGAGAGAATATTACTAAACTGAGAGAATATTACTAAACTGAGAGAATATTACTAAACTGAGAGAGTATTACTAAACTGGGTGAGTATTACTAAACTGAAAGAGTATTACTAAACTGAGAGAGTATTACTAAACTGAGAGAATGACTAAACTGAGAGTATTACTAAACAGAGAGTATTACTAAACTGAGAGACTATTAATAAACTGAGAGAGTTTTACTAAACTGAGAGACTATTACTAAACAGAGAGAGCTAAGAGTATTACTAAACCGAGAGAGTATTACTAAACCGAGAGAGTATTACTAAACTGAGAGAGTATTACTCAACTGAGAGAGTATTACTGAACTGAGGGAGTATTACAAAACTGAGAGAGTATTACTAAACTGAGAGAATATTACTAAACTGAGAGAATATTACTAAACTGAGAGAATATTACTAAACTGAGAGAATATTACTAAACTGAGAGAGTATTACTAAACTGAGAGAATATTACTAAACTGAGAGAGTATTACTAAACTGAGAGAGTATTACTCAACTGGGAGAGTATTACTAAACTGAGAGAATATTACTAAACTGAGAGAGTATTACTAAACTGAGAGAGTATTACTAAACTGAGAGAATGACTAAACTGAGAGTATTACTAAACAGAGAGTATTACTAAACTGAGAGAGTATTACTAACCCGAGAGAGTATTACTAAACTGAGAGAGTATTACTCAACTGAGAGAATATTACTAAACTGAGAGAGTATTGCTCAACTGAGAGAGTATTACTAAACTGAGAGAGCTGAGAGAGTATTACTAAACTGAGAGAGTATTACTAAACTGAGAGAGTATTACTAAACAGAGAGAGTATTACTAAACTGAGAGAGTATTACTAAACAGAGAGAACATTACTAAACAGAGATAACATTACTAAACTGAGAGAATATTACTAAACTGAGAGAGTATTACTAAACTGAGAGAGCTGAGAAAGTATTACTAAACTGAGAGAATATTACTAAACTGAGAGAGTAGTAGTAAACTGAGAGAGTATTACTAACTCGAGAGAGTATTACTAGACTGAGAGAGTATTACTAAACTGAGAGAGTATTACTAAACCGAGGGAGTATTACTAAACCGAGAGAGTATTACTAAACCGAGAGAGTATTACTAAACCCGAGAGAGTATTACTAACTCGAGTGAGTATTACTAGACCGATAGAGTATTACTAGACTGAGAGAGTATTACCAAACTGAGAGAGTATTACTAAACTGAGAGAGTATTACTAAACTGGGAGAGTATTACTAAACGGAGAGAGTATTACTAAACTGAGGGAGGATTACTAGACTGAGAGAGTATTGATCAAATGAGAGAGTATTACTAAACGGAGAGAGTATTACTAAACTGAGAGAGTATTACTAAACTTAGAGAGTGTTACTAGACTGAGAGAGTATTACTCAACTGAGAGAGTATTACTAAACTGAGAGAGTATTACTAGACTGAGAATGCTGAGGGAGAATTACTAGACTGGGAGAGTATTACTCAACTGAGAGAGCTGAGAGAGTATTACTAGGACTGAGAGAGTATTACTAGACTCAGAAAGCTGAGGGAGTATTACTAAACTGAGAGAGTTTTACTAAACTGAGAGAATATTACTAAACTGAGAGATTATTACTAAACTGAGAGAGTATTACTAACCCGAGAGAGTATTACTAAACTGAGAGAAAATTACTAAACTGAGAGAATATTACTAAACTGAGAGAATATTACTAAACTGAGAGAGTATTACTAAACTGAGAGAGCTGAGAGAATAGTACTAAGCTGAGAGAATATTAATAAACTGAGAGAATATTACTAAACTGAGAGAATATTACTAAACTGAGAGAGTATTACTAAACTGGGTGAGTATTACTAAATGGAGAGAGTATTACTCAACTGAGAGAGTATTACTGAACTGAGGGAGTATTACTAAACTGAGAGAGTATTACTAAACTGAGAGAATATTACTAAACAGAGAGAATATTACTAAACTGAGAGAATATTACTAAACTGAGAGAGTATTACTAAACTGGGTGAGTATTACTAAACTGAAAGAGTATTACTAAACTGAGAGAGTATTACTAAACTGAGAGAATGACTAAACTGAGAGTATTACTAAACAGAGAGTATTACTAAACTGAGAGACTATTAATAAACTGAGAGAGTTTTACTAAACTGAGAGACTATTACTAAACAGAGAGAGCTAAGAGTATTACTAAACCGAGAGAGTATTACTAAACCGAGAGAGTATTACTAAACCGAGAGAGTATTACTAAACTGAGAGAGTATTACTCAACTGAGAGAGTATTACTGAACTGAGGGAGTATTACAAAACTGAGAGAGTATTACTAAACTGAGAGAATATTACTAAACTGAGAGAATATTACTAAACTGAGAGAATATTACTAAACTGAGAGAGTATTACTAAACTGAGAGAATATTACTAAACTGAGAGAGTATTACTAAACTGAGAGAGTATTACTCAACTGGGAGAGTATTACTAAACTGAGAGAATATTACTAAACTGAGAGAGTATTACTAAACTGAGAGAGTATTACTAAACTGAGAGAATGACTAAACTGAGAGTATTACTAAACAGAGAGTATTACTAAACTGAGAGAGTATTACTAACCCGAGAGAGTATTACTAAACTGAGAGAGTATTACTCAACTGAGAGAATATTACTAAACTGAGAGAGTATTGCTCAACTGAGAGAGTATTACTAAACTGAGAGAGCTGAGAGAGTATTACTAAACTGAGAGAGTATTACTAAACTGAGAGAGTATTACTAAACAGAGAGAGTATTACTAAACTGAGAGAGTATTACTAAACAGAGAGAACATTACTAAACAGAGATAACATTACTAAACTGAGAGAATATTACTAAACTGAGAGAGTATTACTAAACTGAGAGAGCTGAGAAAGTATTACTAAACTGAGAGAATATTACTAAACTGAGAGAGTAGTAGTAAACTGAGAGAGTATTACTAACTCGAGAGAGTATTACTAGACTGAGAGAGTATTACTAAACTGAGAGAGTATTACTAAACCGAGGGAGTATTACTAAACCGAGAGAGTATTACTAAACTGAGAGAATATTACTAAACTGAGAGAGTATTACTAAACTGAGAGAGCTGAGAGAATATTACTAAACTGAGAGAATATTACTAAACTGAGAGAATATTACTAAACTGAGAGAATATTACTAAACTGAGAGAGTATTACTAAACTGGGTGAGTATTACTAAATGGAGAGAGTATTACTCAACTGAGAGAGTATTACTGAACTGAGGGAGTATTACTAAACTGAGAGAGTATTACTAAACTGAGAGAATATTACTAAACTGAGAGAATATTACTAAACTGAGAGAATATTACTAAACTGAGAGAGTATTACTAAACTGGGTGAGTATTACTAAACTGAAAGAGTATTACTAAACTGAGAGAGTATTACTAAACTGAGAGAATGACTAAACTGAGAGTATTACTAAACAGAGAGTATTACTAAACTGAGAGACTATTAATAAACTGAGAGAGTTTTACTAAACTGAGAGACTATTACTAAACAGAGAGAGCTAAGAGTATTACTAAACCGAGAGAGTATTACTAAACCGAGAGAGTATTACTAAACTGAGAGAGTATTACTCAACTGAGAGAGTATTACTGAACTGAGGGAGTATTACAAAACTGAGAGAGTATTACTAAACTGAGAGAATATTACTAAACTGAGAGAATATTACTAAACTGAGAGAATATTACTAAACTGAGAGAATATTACTAAACTGAGAGAGTATTACTAAACTGAGAGAATATTACTAAACTGAGAGAATATTACTAAACTGAGAGAGTATTACTCAACTGGGAGAGTATTACTAAACTGAGAGAATATTACTAAACTGAGAGAGTATTACTAAACTGAGAGAGTATTACTAAACTGAGAGAATGACTAAACTGAGAGTATTACTAAACAGAGAGTATTACTAAACTGAGAGAGTATTACTAACCCGAGAGAGTATTACTAAACTGAGAGAGTATTACTCAACTGAGTGAATATTACTAAACTGAGAGAGTATTGCTCAACTGAGAGAGTATTACTAAACTGAGAGAGCTGAGAGAGTATTACTAAACTGAGAGAGTATTACTAAACTGAGAGAGTATTACTAAACTGAGAGAGTATTACTAAACAGAGAGAGTATTACTAAACTGAGAGAGTATTACTAAACAGAGAGAACATTACTAAACAGAGATAACATTACTAAACTGAGAGAATATTACTAAACTGAGAGAGTATTACTCAACTGGGAGAGTATTACTAAACTGAGAGAATATTACTAAACTGAGAGAGTATTACTAACCCGAGAGAGTATTACTAAACTGAGAGAGTATTACTCAACTGAGAGAATATTACTAAACTGAGAGAGTATTGCTCAACTGAGAGAGTATTACTAAACTGAGAGAGCTGAGAGAGTATTACTAAACTGAGAGAGTATTACTAAACTGAGAGAGTATTACTAAACAGAGAGAGTATTACTAAACTGAGAGAATATTACTAAACTGAGAGAATATTACTAAACTGAGAGAATATTACTAAACTGAGAGAGTATTACTAAACTGGGTGAGTATTACTAAACTGAAAGAGTATTACTAAACTGAGAGAGTATTACTAAACTGAGAGAATGACTAAACTGAGAGTATTACTAAACAGAGAGTATTACTAAACTGAGAGACTATTAATAAACTGAGAGAGTTTTACTAAACTGAGAGACTATTACTAAACAGAGAGAGCTAAGAGTATTACTAAACCGAGAGAGTATTACTAAACCGAGAGAGTATTACTAAACTGAGAGAGTATTACTCAACTGAGAGAGTATTACTGAACTGAGGGAGTATTACAAAACTGAGAGAGTATTACTAAACTGAGAGAGTATTACTAAACTGAGAGATATTACTAAACTGAGAGAATATTACTAAACTGAGAGAATATTACTAAACTGAGAGAGTATTACTAAACTGAGAGAATATTACTAAACTGAGAGAGTATTACTAAACTGAGAGAGTATTACTCAACTGGGAGAGTATTACTAAACTGAGAGAATATTACTAAACTGAGAGAGTATTACTAAACTGAGAGAGTATTACTAAACTGAGAGAATGACTAAACTGAGAGTATTACTAAACAGAGAGTATTACTAAACAGAGATAATATTACTAAACTGAGAGAATATTACTAAACTGAGAGAGTATTACTAAACTGGGTGAGTATTACTAAACGGAGAGAGTATTACTCAACTGAGAGAGTATTACTGAACTGAGGGAGTATTACTAACCCGAGAGAGAATTACTAAACTGAGAGAGTATTACTCAACTGAGAGAATATTACTAAACTGAGAGAGTATTGCTCAACTGAGAGAGTATTACTAAACTGAGAGAGCTGAGAGAGTATTACTAAACTGAGAGAGTATTACTAAACTGAGAGAGTATTACTAAACAGAGAGAGTATTACTAAACTGAGAGAGTATTACTAAACAGAGAGAACATTACTAAACAGAGATAATATTACTAAACTGAGAGAATATTACTAAACTGAGAGAGTATTACTAAACTGAGAGAGCTGAGAAAGTATTACTAAACTGAGAGAATATTACTAAACTGAGAGAGTAGTAGTAAACTGAGAGAGTATTACTAACTCGAGAGAGTATTACTAGACTGAGAGAGTATTACTAAACTGAGAGAGTATTACTAAACCGAGGGAGTATTACTAAACCAAGAGAGTATTACTAAACCGAGAGAGTATTACTAAACCCGAGAGAGTATTACTAACTCGAGTGAGTATTACTAGACCGATAGAGTATTACTAGACTGAGAGAGTATTACCAAACTGAGAGAGTATTACTAAACTGAGAGAGTATTACTAAACTGGGAGAGTATTACTAAACGGAGAGAGTATTACTAAACTGAGGGAGGATTACTAGACTGAGAGAGTATTGCTCAACTGAGAGAGTATTACTAAACGGAGAGAGTATTACTAAACTGAGAGAGTATTACTAAACTTAGAGAGTGTTACTAGACTGAGAGAGTATTACTCAACTGAGAGAGTATTACTAAACTGAGAGAGTATTACTAGACTGAGAATGCTGAGGGAGAATTACTAGACTGGGAGAGTATTACTCAACTGAGAGAGCTGAGAGAGTATTACTAGGACTGAGAGAGTATTACTAGACTCAGAAAGCTGAGGGAGTATTACTAAACTGAGAGAGTTTTACTAAACTGAGAGAATATTACTAAACTGAGAGATTATTACTAAACTGAGAGAGTATTACTAACCCGAGAGAGTATTACTAAACTGAGAGAAAATTACTAAACTGAGAGAATATTACTAAACTGAGAGAATATTACTAAACTGAGAGAGTATTACTAAACTGAGAGAGCTGAGAGAATAGTACTAAGCTGAGAGAATATTAATAAACTGAGAGAATATTACTAAACTGAGAGAATATTACTAAACTGAGAGAGTATTACTAAACTGGGTGAGTATTACTAAATGGAGAGAGTATTACTCAACTGAGAGAGTATTACTGAACTGAGGGAGTATTACTAAACTGAGAGAGTATTACTAAACTGAGAGAATATTACTAAACTGAGAGAATATTACTAAACTGAGAGAATATTACTAAACTGAGAGAGTATTACTAAACTGGGTGAGTATTACTAAACTGAAAGAGTATTACTAAACTGAGAGAGTATTACTAAACTGAGAGAATGACTAAACTGAGAGTATTACTAAACAGAGAGTATTACTAAACTGAGAGACTATTAATAAACTGAGAGAGTTTTACTAAACTGAGAGACTATTACTAAACAGAGAGAGCTAAGAGTATTACTAAACCGAGAGAGTATTACTAAACCGAGAGAGTATTACTAAACTGAGAGAGTATTACTCAACTGAGAGAGTATTACTGAACTGAGGGAGTATTACAAAACTGAGAGAGTATTACTAAACTGAGAGAATATTACTAAACTGAGAGAATATTACTAAACTGAGAGAATATTACTAAACTGAGAGAATATTACTAAACTGAGAGAGTATTACTAAACTGAGAGAATATTACTCAACTGGGAGAGTATTACTAAACTGAGAGAATATTACTAAACTGAGAGAGTATTACTAAACTGAGAGAGTATTACTAAACTGAGAGAATGACTAAACTGAGAGTATTACTAAACAGAGAGTATTACTAAACTGAGAGAGTATTACTAACCCGAGAGAGTATTACTAAACTGAGAGAGTATTACTCAACTGAGAGAATATTACTAAACTGAGAGAGTATTGCTCAACTGAGAGAGTATTACTAAACTGAGAGAGCTGAGAGAGTATTACTAAACTGAGAGAGTATTACTAAACTGAGAGAGTATTACTAAACAGAGAGAGTATTACTAAACTGAGAGAGTATTACTAAACAGAGAGAACATTACTAAACAGAGAGAACATTACTAAACTGAGAGAATATTACTAAACTGAGAGAGTATTACTAAACTGAGAGAGCTGAGAAAGTATTACTAAACTGAGAGAATATTACTAAACTGAGAGAGTAGTAGTAAACTGAGAGAGTATTACTAACTCGAGAGAGTATTACTAGACTGAGAGAGTATTACTAAACTGAGAGAGTATTACTAAACCGAGGGAGTATTACTAAACCGAGAGAGTATTACTAAACCGAGAGAGTATTACTAAACCCGAGAGAGTATTACTAACTCGAGTGAGTATTACTAGACCGATAGAGTATTACTAGACTGAGAGAGTATTACCAAACTGAGAGAGTATTACTAAACTGAGAGAGTATTACTAAACTGGGAGAGTATTACTAAACGGAGAGAGTATTACTAAACTGAGGGAGGATTACTAGACTGAGAGAGTATTGATCAAATGAGAGAGTATTACTAAACGGAGAGAGTATTACTAAACTGAGAGAGTATTACTAAACTTAGAGAGTGTTACTAGACTGAGAGAGTATTACTCAACTGAGAGAGTATTACTAAACTGAGAGAGTATTACTAGACTGAGAATGCTGAGGGAGAATTACTAGACTGGGAGAGTATTACTCAACTGAGAGAGCTGAGAGAGTATTACTAGGACTGAGAGAGTATTACTAGACTCAGAAAGCTGAGGGAGTATTACTAAACTGAGAGAGTTTTACTAAACTGAGAGAATATTACTAAACTGAGAGATTATTACTAAACTGAGAGAGTATTACTAACCCGAGAGAGTATTACTAAACTGAGAGAAAATTACTAAACTGAGAGAATATTACTAAACTGAGAGAATATTACTAAACTGAGAGAGTATTACTAAACTGAGAGAGCTGAGAGAATAGTACTAAGCTGAGAGAATATTAATAAACTGAGAGAATATTACTAAACTGAGAGAATATTACTAAACTGAGAGAGTATTACTAAACTGGGTGAGTATTACTAAATGGAGAGAGTATTACTCAACTGAGAGAGTATTACTGAACTGAGGGAGTATTACTAAACTGAGAGAGTATTACTAAACTGAGAGAATATTACTAAACAGAGAGAATATTACTAAACTGAGAGAATATTACTAAACTGAGAGAGTATTACTAAACTGGGTGAGTATTACTAAACTGAAAGAGTATTACTAAACTGAGAGAGTATTACTAAACTGAGAGAATGACTAAACTGAGAGTATTACTAAACAGAGAGTATTACTAAACTGAGAGACTATTAATAAACTGAGAGAGTTTTACTAAACTGAGAGACTATTACTAAACAGAGAGAGCTAAGAGTATTACTAAACCGAGAGAGTATTACTAAACCGAGAGAGTATTACTAAACTGAGAGAGTATTACTCAACTGAGAGAGTATTACTGAACTGAGGGAGTATTACAAAACTGAGAGAGTATTACTAAACTGAGAGAATATTACTAAACTGAGAGAATATTACTAAACTGAGAGAATATTACTAAACTGAGAGAATATTACTAAACTGAGAGAGTATTACTAAACTGAGAGAATATTACTAAACTGAGAGAGTATTACTAAACTGAGAGAGTATTACTCAACTGGGAGAGTATTACTAAACTGAGAGAATATTACTAAACTGAGAGAGTATTACTAAACTGAGAGAGTATTACTAAACTGAGAGAATGACTAAACTGAGAGTATTACTAAACAGAGAGTATTACTAAACTGAGAGAGTATTACTAACCCGAGAGAGTATTACTAAACTGAGAGAGTATTACTCAACTGAGAGAATATTACTAAACTGAGAGAGTATTGCTCAACTGAGAGAGTATTACTAAACTGAGAGAGCTGAGAGAGTATTACTAAACTGAGAGAGTATTACTAAACTGAGAGAGTATTACTAAACAGAGAGAGTATTACTAAACTGAGAGAGTATTACTAAACAGAGAGAACATTACTAAACAGAGATAACATTACTAAACTGAGAGAATATTACTAAACTGAGAGAGTATTACTAAACTGAGAGAGCTGAGAAAGTATTACTAAACTGAGAGAATATTACTAAACTGAGAGAGTAGTAGTAAACTGAGAGAGTATTACTAACTCGAGAGAGTATTACTAGACTGAGAGAGTATTACTAAACTGAGAGAGTATTACTAAACCGAGGGAGTATTACTAAACCGAGAGAGTATTACTAAACTGAGAGAATATTACTAAACTGAGAGAGTATTACTAAACTGAGAGAGCTGAGAGAATAGTACTAAGCTGAGAGAATATTAATAAACTGAGAGAATATTACTAAACTGAGAGAATATTACTAAACTGAGAGAGTATTACTAAACTGGGTGAGTATTACTAAATGGAGAGAGTATTACTCAATTGAGAGAGTATTACTGAACTGAGGGAGTATTACTAAACTGAGAGAGTATTACTAAACTGAGAGAATATTACTAAACTGAGAGAATATTACTAAACTGAGAGAATATTACTAAACTGAGAGAGTATTACTAAACTGGGTGAGTATTACTAAACTGAAAGAGTATTACTAAACTGAGAGAGTATTACTAAACTGAGAGAATGACTAAACTGAGAGTATTACTAAACAGAGAGTATTACTAAACTGAGAGACTATTAATAAACTGAGAGAGTTTTACTAAACTGAGAGACTATTACTAAACAGAGAGAGCTAAGAGTATTACTAAACCGAGAGAGTATTACTAAACCGAGAGAGTATTACTAAACTGAGAGAGTATTACTCAACTGAGAGAGTATTACTGAACTGAGGGAGTATTACAAAACTGAGAGAGTATTACTAAACTGAGAGAATATTACTAAACTGAGAGAATATTACTAAACTGAGAGAATATTACTAAACTGAGAGAATATTACTAAACTGAGAGAGTATTACTAAACTGAGAGAATATTACTAAACTGAGAGAGTATTACTAAACTGAGAGAGTATTACTCAACTGGGAGAGTATTACTAAACTGAGAGAATATTACTAAACTGAGAGAGTATTACTAAACTGAGAGAGTATTACTAAACTGAGAGAATGACTAAACTGAGAGTATTACTAAACAGAGAGTATTACTAAACTGAGAGAGTATTACTAACCCGAGAGAGTATTACTAAACTGAGAGAGTATTACTCAACTGAGAGAATATTACTAAACTGAGAGAGTATTGCTCAACTGAGAGAGTATTACTAAACTGAGAGAGCTGAGAGAGTATTACTAAACTGAGAGAGTATTACTAAACTGAGAGAGTATTACTAAACAGAGAGAGTATTACTAAACTGAGAGAGTATTACTAAACAGAGAGAACATTACTAAACAGAGATAACATTACTAAACTGAGAGAATATTACTAAACTGAGAGAGTATTACTAAACTGAGAGAGCTGAGAAAGTATTACTAAACTGAGAGAATATTACTAAACTGAGAGAGTAGTAGTAATATGAGAGAGTATTACTAACTCGAGAGAGTATTACTAGACTGAGAGAGTATTACTAAACTGAGAGAGTATTACTAAACCGAGGGAGTATTACTAAACCGAGAGAGTATTACTAAACCGAGAGAGTATTACTAAACCCGAGAGAGTATTACTAACTCGAGTGAGTATTACTAGACCGATAGAGTATTACTAGACTGAGAGAGTATTACCAAACTGAGAGAGTATTACTAAACTGAGAGAGTATTACTAAACTGGGAGAGTATTACTAAACGGAGAGAGTATTACTAAACTGAGGGAGGATTACTAGACTGAGAGAGTATTGATCAAATGAGAGAGTATTACTAAACTGAGAGAGTATTACTAAACTGAGAGAGTATTACTAAACTTAGAGAGTGTTACTAGACTGAGAGAGTATTACTCAACTGAGAGAGTATTACTAAACTGAGAGAGTATTACTAGACTGAGAATGCTGAGGGAGAATTACTAGACTGGGAGAGTATTACTCAACTGAGAGAGCTGAGAGAGTATTACTAGGACTGAGAGAGTATTACTAGACTCAGAAAGCTGAGGGAGTATTACTAAACTGAGAGAGTTTTACTAAACTGAGAGAATATTACTAAACTGAGAGATTATTACTAAACTGAGAGAGTATTACTAACCCGAGAGAGTATTACTAAACTGAGAGAAAATTACTAAACTGAGAGAATATTACTAAACTGAGAGAATATTACTAAACTGAGAGAGTATTACTAAACTGAGAGAGCTGAGAGAATAGTACTAAGCTGAGAGAATATTAATAAACTGAGAGAATATTACTAAACTGAGAGAATATTACTAAACTGAGAGAGTATTACTAAACTGGGTGAGTATTACTAAATGGAGAGAGTATTACTCAACTGAGAGAGTATTACTGAACTGAGGGAGTATTACTAAACTGAGAGAGTATTACTAAACTGAGAGAATATTACTAAACAGAGAGAATATTACTAAACTGAGAGAATATTACTAAACTGAGAGAGTATTACTAAACTGGGTGAGTATTACTAAACTGAAAGAGTATTACTAAACTGAGAGAGTATTACTAAACTGAGAGAATGACTAAACTGAGAGTATTACTAAACAGAGAGTATTACTAAACTGAGAGACTATTAATAAACTGAGAGAGTATTACTAAACTGAGAGACTATTACTAAACAGAGAGAGCTAAGAGTATTACTAAACCGAGAGAGTATTACTAAACCGAGAGAGTATTACTAAACTGAGAGAGTATTACTCAACTGAGAGAGTATTACTGAACTGAGGGAGTATTACAAAACTGAGAGAGTATTACTAAACTGAGAGAATATTACTAAACTGAGAGAATATTACTAAACTGAGAGAATATTACTAAACTGAGAGAATATTACTAAACTGAGAGAGTATTACTAAACTGAGAGAATATTACTAAACTGAGAGAGTATTACTAAACTGAGAGAGTATTACTCAACTGGGAGAGTATTACTAAACTGAGAGAATATTACTAAACTGAGAGAGTATTACTAAACTGAGAGAGTATTACTAAACTGAGAGAATGACTAAACTGAGAGTATTACTAAACAGAGAGTATTACTAAACTGAGAGAGTATTACTAACCCGAGAGAGTATTACTAAACTGAGAGAGTATTACTCAACTGAGAGAATATTACTAAACTGAGAGAGTATTGCTCAACTGAGAGAGTATTACTAAACTGAGAGAGCTGAGAGAGTATTACTAAACTGAGAGAGTATTACTAAACTGAGAGAGTATTACTAAACAGAGAGAGTATTACTAAACTGAGAGAGTATTACTAAACAGAGAGAACATTACTAAACAGAGATAACATTACTAAACTGAGAGAATATTACTAAACTGAGAGAGTATTACTAAACTGAGAGAGCTGAGAAAGTATTACTAAACTGAGAGAATATTACTAAACTGAGAGAGTAGTAGTAAACTGAGAGAGTATTACTAACTCGAGAGAGTATTACTAGACTGAGAGAGTATTACTAAACTGAGAGAGTATTACTAAACCGAGGGAGTATTACTAAACCGAGAGAGTATTACTAAACCGAGAGAGTATTACTAAACCCGAGAGAGTATTACTAACTCGAGTGAGTATTACTAGACCGATAGAGTATTACTAGACTGAGAGAGTATTACCAAACTGAGAGAGTATTACTAAACTGAGAGAGTATTACTAAACTGGGAGAGTATTACTAAACGGAGAGAGTATTACTAAACTGAGGGAGGATTACTAGACTGAGAGAGTATTGATCAAATGAGAGAGTATTACTAAACGGAGAGAGTATTACTAAACTGAGAGAGTATTACTAAACTTAGAGAGTGTTACTAGACTGAGAGAGTATTACTCAACTGAGAGAGTATTACTAAACTGAGAGAGTATTACTAGACTGAGAATGCTGAGGGAGAATTACTAGACTGGGAGAGTATTACTCAACTGAGAGAGCTGAGAGAGTATTACTAGGACTGAGAGAGTATTACTAGACTCAGAAAGCTGAGGGAGTATTACTAAACTGAGAGAGTTTTACTAAACTGAGAGAATATTACTAAACTGAGAGATTATTACTAAACTGAGAGAGTATTACTAAACTGAGAGAGCTGAGAGAATAGTACTAAGCTGAGAGAATATTACTAAACTGAGAGAGTAGTAGTAAACTGAGAGAGTATTACTAGACTGAGAAAGCTGAGGAAGAATTTCTAGACTGAGAGAGAATTACTAGACTGAGAGAGTATTACTCAACTGAGAGAGTATTACTAAACTGAGAGAATATTACTAAACTGAGAGAGTATTGCTCAACTGAGAGAGTATTACTAAACTGAGAGAGCTGAGAGAGTATTACTAAACTGAGAGAGTATTACTAAACTGAGAGAGTATTACTAAACAGAGAGAGTATTACTAAACTGATAGAGTATTATTAAACAGAGAGAACATTACTAAACAGAGAGAATATTACTAAACTGAGAGAATATTACTAAACTGAGAGAGTATTACTAAACTGAGAGAGCTGAGAGAGTATTACTAAACTGAGAGAATATTACTAAACTGAGAGAGTAGTAGTAAACTGAGAGAGTATTACTAACTCGAGAGAGTATTACTAGACTGAGAGAGTATTACTAAACCCGAGAGAGTATTACTAACTCGAGTGAGTATTACTAGACCGATAGAGTATTACTAGACTGAGAGAGTATTACCAAACTGAGAGAGTATTACTAAACTGAGAGAGTATTACTAAACTGGGAGAGTATTACTAAACAGAGAGAGTATTACTAAACTGAGGGAGGATTACTAGACTGAGAGAGTATTGATCAAATGAGAGAGTATTACTAAACGGAGAGAGTATTACTAAACTGAGAGAGTATTACTAAACTTAGAGAGTGTTACTAGACTGAGAGAGTATTACTCAACTGAGAGAGTATTACTAAACTGAGAGAGTATTACTAGACTGAGAATGCTGAGGGAGTATTACTAGACTGGGAGAGTATTACTCAACTGAGAGAGCTGAGAGAGTATTACTAGGACTGAGAGAGTATTACTAGACTCAGAAAGCTGAGGGAGTATTACTAAACTGAGAGAGTTTTACTAAACTGAGAGAATATTACTAAACTGAGAGATTATTACTAAACTGAGAGAGTATTACTAAACTGAGAGAGCTGAGAGAATAGTACTAAGCTGAGAGAATATTACTAAACTGAGAGAGTAGTAGTAAACTGAGAGAGTATTACTAGACTGAGAAAGCTGAGGAAGAATTTCTAGACTGAGAGAGAATTACTAGACTGAGAGAGTATTACTCAACTGAGAGAGTATTACTAAACTGAGAGAATATTACTAAACTGAGAGAGTATTGCTCAACTGAGAGAGTATTACTAAACTGAGAGAGCTGAGAGAGTATTACTAAACTGAGAGAGTATTACTAAACTGAGAGAGTATTACTAAACAGAGAGAGTATTACTAAACTGAGAGAGTATTACTAAACAGAGAGAACATTACTAAACAGAGAGAATATTACTAAACTGAGAGAATATTACTAAACTGAGAGAGTATTACTAAACTGAGAGAGCTGAGAGAGTATTACTAAACTGAGAGAATATTACTAAACTGAGAGAGTAGTAGTAAACTGAGAGAGTATTACTAACTCGAGAGAGTATTACTAGACTGAGAGAGTATTACTAAACTGAGAGAGTATTACTAAACCGAGGGAGTATTACTAAACCGAGAGAGTATTACTAAACCGAGAGAGTATTACTAAACCCGAGAGAGTATTACTAACTCGAGTGAGTATTACTAGACCGAGAGAGTATTACTAGACTGAGAGAGTATTACCAAACTGAGAGAGTATTACTAAACTGAGAGAGTTTTACTAAACTGGGAGAGTATTACTAAACAGAGAGAGTATTACTAAACTGGAGAGTATTACTAAACTGGGCGAGAATTACTAAACTGAGAGAGTATTACTAAACTGAGAGAGTATTACTAAACAGAGAGAGTATTACTAAACAGAGAGAGCTGAGAGTATTACTAAACTGAGAGAGTATTACTAAACTGAGAGAGTATTACTAAACAGAGAGAGTACTACTAAACTGAGAGAGTATTACTAAACTGAGAGAGCTGAGAGTATTACTAAACAGAGAGAGTATTACTAAACAGAGAGATTATTACTAAACAGATGGAGTATTACTAGACTGAGAGAGTATTACTAAACACAGTATTACTAAACTGAGAGAGTATTACTAAACTGAGAGAGTATTACTAAACTGAGAGGGTTTTACTAAACTGAGAGTGTATTACTAAACTGAGAGAGTATTACTGAACTGAGAGTATTACTAAACTGAGAGTATTACTAAACTGAGAGACTATTACTAAACTGAGAGAGTTTTACTAAACTGAGAGACTATTACTAAACAGAGAGAGCTAAGAGTATTACTAAACCGAGAGAGTATTACTAAATAGAGAGAGTATTACTAAACTGAGAGAGTATTACTAAACTGAGTGAGTATTACTCAACTGAGAGAGTATTACTAAACTGAGTGAGTATTACTAACCCGAGAGAGTATTACTAAACAGAGAGAGCATTACTAAACATAGAGAGTATTACTAAACTGGGCGAGTATTACTAAACTGAGAGAGTATTACTAAACTGAGAGAGTATTACTAAACTGAGAGAGTATTACTAAACAGAGAGAGTATTACTAAACAGAGAGAGCTAAGAGCATTACTAAACTGAGAGAGTATTACTAAACTGAGAGATTATTACTAAACTGAGAGAGTATTACTAAACAGAGAGAGTATTACTAAACCGAGAGAGTATTACTAAACTGAAGGAGCTGAGAGTATTACTAAACAGAGAGAGTATTACTAAACAGAGAGAGTATTACTAAACAGAGAGAGTATTACTAGACTGAGAGAGTATTACTAAACACAGTATTACTAAACTGAGAGAGTATTACTAAACTGAGAGAGTATTACTAAACTGAGAGGGTTTTACTAAACTGAGAGTGTATTACTAAACCGAGAGAGTATTACTAAACCGAGAGAGTATTACTAAACTGAGAGAGTATTACTCAACTGAGAGAGTATTACTGAACTGAGGGAGTATTACAAAACTGAGAGAGTATTACTAAACTGAGAGAGTATTACTAAACTGAGAGAATATTACTAAACTGAGAGAATATTACTAAACTGAGAGAGTATTACTAAACTGAGAGAATATTACTAAACTGAGAGAGTATTACTAAACTGAGAGAGTATTACTCAACTGGGAGAGTATTACTAAACTGAGAGAATATTACTAAACAGAGAGAGTATTACTAAACTGAGAGAGTATTACTAAACAGAGAGAACATTACTAAACAGAGAGAATATTACTAAACTGAGAGAATATTACTAAACTGAGAGAGTATTACTAAACTGAGAGAGCTGAGAGAGTATTACTAAACTGAGAGAATATTACTAAACTGAGAGAGTAGTAGTAAACTGAGAGAGTATTACTAACTCGAGAGAGTATTACTAGACTGAGAGAGTATTACTAAACTGAGAGAGTATTACTAAACCGAGGGAGTATTACTAAACCGAGAGAGTATTACTAAACCGAGAGAGTATTACTAAACCCGAGAGAGTATTACTAACTCGAGTGAGTATTACTAGACCGAGAGAGTATTACTAGACTGAGAGAGTATTACCAAACTGAGAGAGTATTACTAAACTGAGAGAGTTTTACTAAACTGGGAGAGTATTACTAAACAGAGAGAGTATTACTAAACTGGAGAGTATTACTAAACTGGGCGAGAATTACTAAACTGAGAGAGTATTACTAAACTGAGAGAGTATTACTAAACAGAGAGAGTATTACTAAACAGAGAGAGCTGAGAGTATTACTAAACTGAGAGAGTATTACTAAACTGAGAGAGTATTACTAAACAGAGAGAGTACTACTAAACTGAGAGAGTATTACTAAACTGAGAGAGCTGAGAGTATTACTAAACAGAGAGAGTATTACTAAACAGAGAGATTATTACTAAACAGAGGGAGTATTACTAGACTGAGAGAGTATTACTAAACACAGTATTACTAAACTGAGAGAGTATTACTAAACTGAGAGAGTATTACTAAACTGAGAGGGTTTTACTAAACTGAGAGTGTATTACTAAACTGAGAGAGTATTACTGAACTGAGAGTATTACTAAACTGAGAGTATTACTAAACTGAGAGACTATTACTAAACTGAGAGAGTTTTACTAAACTGAGAGACTATTACTAAACAGAGAGAGCTAAGAGTATTACTAAACCGAGAGAGTATTACTAAATAGAGAGAGTATTACTAAACTGAGAGAGTATTACTAAACTGAGAGAGTATTACTCAACTGAGAGAGTATTACTAAACTGCGTGAGTATTACTAACCCGAGAGAGTATTACTAAACAGAGAGAGCATTACTAAACAGAGAGAGTATTACTAAACTGGAGAGTATTACTAAACTGGGCGAGTATTACTAAACTGAGAGAGTATTACTAAACTGAGAGAGTATTACTAAACTGAGAGAGTATTACTAAACAGAGAGAGTATTACTAAACAGAGAGAGCTAAGAGCATTACTAAACTGAGAGAGTATTACTAAACTGAGAGATTATTACTAAACTGAGAGAGTATTACTAAACAGAGAGAGTATTACTAAACCGAGAGAGTATTACTAAACTGAGAGAGCTGAGAGTATTACTAAACAGAGAGAGTATTACTAAACAGAGAGAGTATTACTAAACAGAGAGAGTATTACTAGACTGAGAGAGTATTACTAAACACAGTATTACTAAACTGAGAGAGTATTACTAAACTGAGAGAGTATTACTAAACTGAGAGGGTTTTACTAAACTGAGAGTGTATTACTAAACCGAGAGAGTATTACTAAACCGAGAGAGTATTACTAAACTGAGAGAGTATTACTCAACTGAGAGAGTATTACTGAACTGAGGGAGTATTACAAAACTGAGAGAGTATTACTAAACTGAGAGAGTATTACTAAACTGAGAGAATATTACTAAACTGAGAGAGTATTACTAAACTGAGAGAATATTACTAAACTGAGAGAGTATTACTAAACTGAGAGAGTATTACTCAACTGGGAGAGTATTACTAAACTGAGAGAATATTACTAAACTGAGAGAGTATTACTAAACTGAGAGAGTATTACTAAACTGAGAGAATGACTAAACTGAGAGTATTACTAAACAGAGAGTATTACTAAACTGAGAGAGTATTACTAACCTGAGAGAGTATTACTAAACTGAGAGAGTATTACTCAACTGAGAGAGTTTTACTAAACTGAGAGAGTACTACTCAACTGAGAGAGTATTACTAAACTGAGAGAGTATTACTAGACTGAGAAAGCTGAGGGAGTATTACTAGACCGAGAGAGTATTACTCAACTGAGAGAGTATTACTAAATTGAGAGAGTATTACTAAACTGAGAGAGAATTACTAGACTGAGAGAGCTGGGAGAGTATTACTAGACTGAGAGAGTATTACTAGACTGAGAAAGCTGAGGGAGTATTACTAGACTGAGAGAGTATTACTCAACTGAAAGAGTATTACTCAACTGGGAGAGTATTACTAAACTGAAAGAATATTACTAAACTGAGAGTATATTACTCAACTGAGAGAGTATTACTAAACTGAGAGAGTATTACTAAACTTAGAGACTGTTACTAGACTGAGAGAGTATTACTAAACTGAGAGAGTATTACTAAACAGAGAGTATTACTAAACTGAGAGAGTACTACTCAACTGAGAGAGTATTACTAAACTGAGAGAGTATTACTAGACTGAGAAAGCTGAGGAAGAATTTCTAGACTGAGAGAGAATTACTAGACTGAGAGAGTATTACTAAACTGAGAGAGTATTACTAAACTGAGAGAGTATTACTAAACTGAGAGAATATTACTAAACTGAGAGAGTATTGCTCAACTGAGAGAGTATTACTAAACTGAGAGAGCTGAGAGAGTATTACTAAACTGAGAGAGTATTACTAAACTGAGAGAGTATTACTAAACAGAGAGAGTATTACTAAACTGAGAGAGTATTACTAAACAGAGAGAACATTACTAAACAGAGAGAATATTACTAAACTGAGAGAATATTACTAAACTGAGAGAGTATTACTAAACTGAGAGAGCTGAGAGAGTATTACTAAACTGAGAGAATATTACTAAACTGAGAGAGTAGTAGTAAACTGAGAGAGTATTACTAACTCGAGAGAGTATTACTAGACTGAGAGAGTATTACTAAACTGAGAGAGTATTACTAAACCGAGGGAGTATTACTAAACCGAGAGAGTATTA
The DNA here is from genome assembly GCF_045679555.1 of Salvelinus alpinus. Classification (NCBI taxonomy): domain Eukaryota; kingdom Metazoa; phylum Chordata; class Actinopteri; order Salmoniformes; family Salmonidae; genus Salvelinus; species Salvelinus alpinus. The sequence continues at coordinate 5,402,038 of NC_092093.1, read as the reverse complement.
CTAAACCGAGAGAGTATTACTAAACCCGAGAGAGTATTACTAACTCGCGTGAGTATTACTTGACCGAGAGAGTATTACTAGACTGAGAGAGTATTACCAAACTGAGAGAGTATTACTAAACTGAGAGAGTTTTACTAAACTGGGAGAGTATTACTAAACGGAGAGAGTATTACTAAACTGAGGGAGGATTACTAGACTGAGAGAGTATTGCTCAACTGAGAGAGTATTACTAAACGGAGAGAGTATTACTAAACTGAGAGAGTATTACTAAACTTAGAGAGTGTTACTAGACTGAGAGAGTATTACTCAACTGAGAGAGTATTACTAAACTGAGAGAGTGTTACTAGACTGAGAAAGCTGAGGGAGAATTACTAGACTGGGAGAGTATTACTCAACTGAGAGAGTATTACTAAACTGAGAGAGCTGAGAGAGTATTACTAGGACTGAGAGAGTATTACTAGACTGAGAAAGCTGAGGGAGTATTACTAAACTGAGAGAGTTTTACTAAACTGAGAGAATATTACTAAACTGAGAGATTATTACTAAACTGAGAGAGTATTACTATCCCGAGAGAGTATTACTAAACTGAGAGAACATTACTAAACTGAGAGAATATTACTAAACTGAGAGAATATTACTAAACTGAGAGAGTATTACTAAACTGAGAGAGCTGAGAGAATAGTACTAAGCTGAGAGAATATTACTAAACTGAGAGAGTAGTAGTAAACTGAGAGAGTATTACTAACCCGAGAGAGTATTACTAAACTGAGAGAGTAGTAGTAAAATGAGAGAGTATTACTAAACTGAGGGAGTATTACTAAACTGAGAGTATTACTAACCCGAGAGAGTATTACTAAACAGAGAGAGTATTACTAAACAGAGAGAGTATTAGTAAACTGGAGAGTATTACTAAACTGGGCGAGAATTACTAAACTGAGAGAGTATTACTAAACTGAGAGAGTATTACTAAACAGAGAGAGTATTACTAAACAGAGAGAGCTGAGAGTATTACTAAACTGAGAGAGTATTACTAAACAGAGAGAGTACTACTAAACTGAGAGAGTATTACTAAACTGAGAGAGCTGAGAGTATTACTAAACAGAGAGAGTATTACTAAATAGAGAGAGTATTACTAGACTGAGAGAGTATTACTAAACTGAGAGAGTATTACTCAACTGAGAGAGTATTACTCAACTGAGAGAGTATTACTAAAAAGAGAGAGTATTAGTAACCCGAGAGAGTATTACTAAACAGAGAGAGCATTACTAAACAGAGAGAGTATTACTAAACTGGAGAGTATTACTAAACTGGGCGAGTATTACTAAACTGAGAGAGTATTACTAAACTGAGAGAGTATTACTAAACTGAGAGAGTATTACTAAACAGAGAGAGTATTACTAAACAGAGAGAGCTAAGAGCATTACTAAACTGAGAGAGTATTACTAAACTGAGAGAGTATTACTAAACTGAGAGAGTATTACTAAACAGAGAGAGTATTACTAAACCGAGAGAGTATTACTAAACTGAGAGAGCTGAGAGTATTACTAAACAGAGAGAGTATTACTAAACAGAGAGAGTATTACTAAACAGAGAGAGTATTACTAGACTGAGATAGTATTACTAAACTGAGTATTACTAAACTGAGAGAGTATTACTAAACTGAGAGAGTATTACTAAACTGAGAGGGTTTTACTAAACTGAGAGTGTATTACTAAACTGAGAGAGTATTACTAAACTGAGAGGGTTTTATTAAACTGAGAGAGTATTACTAACCCGAGAGAGTATTACTAAACTGAGAGAATATTACTAAACAGAGAGAGTATTACTAAACTGGAGAGTATTACTAAACTGGGCGAGTATTACTAAACTGAGAGAGTATTACTAAACTGAGAGAGTATTACTAAACTGAGAGAGTATTACTAAACAGAGAGAGTATTACTAAACCGAGAGAGTATTACTAAACTGAGAGAGCTGAGAGTATTACTAAACAGAGAGAGTATTACTAAACAGAGAGAGTATTACTAGACTGAGAGAGTATTACTAAACTGAGTATTACTAAACTGAGAGAGTATTACTAAACAGAGAGAACATTACTAAACAGAGAGAATATTACTAAACTGAGAGAATATTACTAAACTGAGAGAGTATTACTAAACTGAGAGAGCTGAGAGAGTATTACTAAACTGAGAGAATATTACTAAACTGAGAGAGTAGTAGTAAACTGAGCTGAGAGTATTACTAAACAGAGAGAGTATTACTAACAGAGAGAGTATTACTAAACAGAGAGAGTATTACTAGACTGAGAGAGTATTACTAAACTGAGTATTACTAAACAGAGAGAGTATTACTAAACAGAGAGAACATTACTAAACAGAGAGAATATTACTAAACTGAGAGAATATTACTAAACTGAGAGAGTATTACTAAACTGAGAGAGCTGAGAGAGTATTACTAAACTGAGAGAGTAGTAGTAAACTGAGAGAGTATTACTAACTCGAGAGAGTATTACTAGACTGAGAGAGTATTACTAAACTGAGAGAGTATTACTAAACCCGAGAGAGTATTACTAACTCGAGTGAGTATTACTAGACCGAGAGAGTATTACTAGACTGAGCGAGTATTACCAAACTGAGAGAGTATTACTAAACTGAGAGAGTATTACTAAACTGGGAGAGTATTACTAAACGGAGAGAGTATTACTAAACTGAGGGAGGATTACTAGACTGAGAGAGTATTGCTCAACTGAGAGAGTATTACTAAACGGAGAGAGTATTACTAAACTGAGAGAGTATTCCTAAACTTAGAGAGTGTTACTAGACTGAGAGAGTATTTCTCAACTGAGAGAGTATTACTAAACTGGGAGAGTAATTACTAGACTGAGAAAGCTGAGGGAGAATTACTAGACTGGGAGAGTATTACTCAACTGAGAGAGTATTACTAAACTGAGAGAGTGTTACTAAACTGAGAGAGCTGAGAGAGTATTACTAGGACTGAGAGAGTATTACTAGACTGAGAAAGCTGAGGGAGTATTACTAAACTGAGAGAGTTTTACTAAACTGAGAGAATATTACTAAACTGAGAGATTATTACTAAACTGAGAGAGTATTACTAACCCGAGAGAGTATTACTAAACTGAGAGAACATTACTAAATTGAGAGAATATTACTAAACTGAGAGAATATTACTAAACTGAGAGAGTATTACTAAACTGAGAGAATGACTAAACTGAAAGTATTACTAAACAGAGAGTATTACTAAACTGAGAGACTATTACTAAACTGAGAGAGTTTTACTAAACTGAGAGACTATTACTAAACAGAGAGAGCTAAGAGTATTACTAAACCGAGAGAGTATTACTAAACCGAGAGAGTATTACTAAACTGAGAGAGTATTACTCAACTGAGAGAGTATTACTGAACTGAGGGAGTATTACAAAACTGAGAGAGTAGTAGTAAACTGAGAGAGTATTACTAACTCGAGAGAGTATTACTAGACTGAGAGAGTATGACTAAACTGAGAGAGTATTACTAAACCGAGGGAGTATTACTAAACCGAGAGAGTATTACTAAACCGAGAGAGTATTACTAAACCCGAGAGAGTATTACTAACTCGAGTGAGTATTACTAGACCGAGAGAGTATTACTAGACTGAGAGAGTATTACCAAACTGAGAGAGTATTACTAAACAGAGAGAGTACTACTAAACTGAGAGAGTAGTACTAAACTGAGAGAGCTGAGAGTATTACTAAACAGAGAGAGTATTACTAAATAGAGAGAGTATTACTAGACTGAGAGAGTATTACTAAACTGAGAGAGTTTTACTGAACTGAGAGAGTATTACTAAACTGAGAGAGTATTACTCAACTGAGAGAGTATTACTCAACTGAGAGAGTATTACTAAACTGAGAGAGTATTAGTAACCCGAGAGAGTATTACTAAACAGAGAGAGCATTACTAAACAGAGAGAGTATTACTAAACTGGAGAGTATTACTAAACTGGGCGAGTATTACTAAACTGAGAGAGTATTACTAAACAGAGAGAGTATTACTAAACAGAGAGAGCTAAGAGCATTACTAAACTGAGAGAGTATTACTAAACTGAGAGAGTATTACTAAACTGAGAGAGTATTACTAAACAGAGAGAGTATTACTAAACCGAGAGAGTATTACTAAACTGAGAGAGCTGAGAGTATTACTAAACAGAGAGAGTATTACTAAACAGAGAGAGTATTACTAGACTGAGAGAGTATTACTAAACTGAGTATTACTAAACTGAGAGAGTATTACTAAACAGAGAGAACATTACTAAACAGAGAGAATATTACTAAACTGAGAGAATATTACTAAACTGAGAGAGTATTACTAAACTGAGAGAGCTGAGAGAGTATTACTAAAATGAGAGAATATTACTAAACTGAGAGAGTAGTAGTAAACTGAGCTGAGAGTATTACTAAACAGAGAGAGTATTACTAAACAGAGAGAGTATTACTAAACAGAGAGAGTATTACTAGACTGAGAGAGTATTACTAAACTGAGTATTACTAAACAGAGAGAGTATTACTAAACTGAGAGAGTATTACTAAACTGAGAGAGTATTACTAAACTGAGAGAATGACTAAACTGAGAGTATTACTAAACAGAGAGTATTACTAAACTGAGAGAGTATTACTAACCTGAGAGAGTATTACTAAACTGAGAGAGTATTACTCAACTGAGAGAGTTTTACTAAACTGAGAGAGTACTACTCAACTGAGAGAGTATTACTAAACTGAGAGAGTATTACTAGACTGAGAAAGCTGAGGGAGTATTACTAGACCGAGAGAGTATTACTCAACTGAGAGAGTATTACTAAATTGAGAGAGTATTACTAAACTGAGAGAGAATTACTAGACTGAGAGAGCTGGGAGAGTATTACTAGACTGAGAGAGTATTACTAGACTGAGAAAGCTGAGGGAGTATTACTAGACTGAGAGAGTATTACTCAACTGAAAGAGTATTACTCAACTGGGAGAGTATTACTAAACTGAAAGAATATTACTAAACTGAGAGTATATTACTCAACTGAGAGAGTATTACTAAACTGAGAGAGTATTACTAAACTTAGAGACTGTTACTAGACTGAGAGAGTATTACTAAACTGAGAGAGTATTACTAAACAGAGAGTATTACTAAACTGAGAGAGTACTACTCAACTGAGAGAGTATTACTAAACTGAGAGAGTATTACTAGACTGAGAAAGCTGAGGAAGAATTTCTAGACTGAGAGAGAATTACTAGACTGAGAGAGTATTACTAAACTGAGAGAGTATTACTAAACTGAGAGAGTATTACTAAACTGAGAGAATATTACTAAACTGAGAGAGTATTGCTCAACTGAGAGAGTATTACTAAACTGAGAGAGCTGAGAGAGTATTACTAAACTGAGAGAGTATTACTAAACTGAGAGAGTATTACTAAACAGAGAGAGTATTACTAAACTGAGAGAGTATTACTAAACAGAGAGAACATTACTAAACAGAGAGAATATTACTAAACTGAGAGAATATTACTAAACTGAGAGAGTATTACTAAACTGAGAGAGCTGAGAGAGTATTACTAAACTGAGAGAATATTACTAAACTGAGAGAGTAGTAGTAAACTGAGAGAGTATTACTAACTCGAGAGAGTATTACTAGACTGAGAGAGTATTACTAAACTGAGAGAGTATTACTAAACCGAGGGAGTATTACTAAACCGAGAGAGTATTACTAAACCGAGAGAGTATTACTAAACCCGAGAGAGTATTACTAACTCGCGTGAGTATTACTTGACCGAGAGAGTATTACTAGACTGAGAGAGTATTACCAAACTGAGAGAGTATTACTAAACTGAGAGAGTTTTACTAAACTGGGAGAGTATTACTAAACGGAGAGAGTATTACTAAACTGAGGGAGGATTACTAGACTGAGAGAGTATTGCTCAACTGAGAGAGTATTACTAAACGGAGAGAGTATTACTAAACTGAGAGAGTATTACTAAACTTAGAGAGTGTTACTAGACTGAGAGAGTATTACTCAACTGAGAGAGTATTACTAAACTGAGAGAGTATTACTAGACTGAGAAAGCTGAGGGAGAATTACTAGACTGGGAGAGTATTACTCAACTGAGAGAGTATTACTAAACTCTGAGAGAGTATTACTAAACTGAGAGAGTATTACTAAACTGAGAGAGTATTACTAAACTGAGAGAGTTTTACTAAACTGAGAGAATATTACTAAACTGAGAGATTATTACTAAACTGAGAGAGTATTACTATCCCGAGAGAGTATTACTAAACTGAGAGAACATTACTAAACTGAGAGAATATTACTAAACTGAGAGAATATTACTAAACTGAGAGAGTATTACTAAACTGAGAGAGCTGAGAGAATAGTACTAAGCTGAGAGAATATTACTAAACTGAGAGAGTAGTAGTAAACTGAGAGAGTATTACTAACCCGAGAGAGTATTACTAAACTGAGAGAGTAGTAGTAAAATGAGAGAGTATTACTAAACTGAGGGAGTATTACTAAACTGAGAGTATTACTAACCCGAGAGAGTATTACTAAACAGAGAGAGTATTACTAAACAGAGAGAGTATTAGTAAACTGGAGAGTATTACTAAACTGGGCGAGAATTACTAAACTGAGAGAGTATTACTAAACTGAGAGAGTATTACTAAACAGAGAGAGTATTACTAAACAGAGAGAGCTGAGAGTATTACTAAACTGAGAGAGTATTACTAAACAGAGAGAGTACTACTAAACTGAGAGAGTATTACTAAACTGAGAGAGCTGAGAGTATTACTAAACAGAGAGAGTATTACTAAATAGAGAGAGTATTACTAGACTGAGAGAGTATTACTAAACTGAGAGAGTATTACTCAACTGAGAGAGTATTACTCAACTGAGAGAGTATTACTAAAAAGAGAGAGTATTAGTAACCCGAGAGAGTATTACTAAACAGAGAGAGCATTACTAAACAGAGAGAGTATTACTAAACTGGAGAGTATTACTAAACTGGGCGAGTATTACTAAACTGAGAGAGTATTACTAAACTGAGAGAGTATTACTAAACTGAGAGAGTATTACTAAACAGAGAGAGTATTACTAAACAGAGAGAGCTAAGAGCATTACTAAACTGAGAGAGTATTACTAAACTGAGAGAGTATTACTAAACTGAGAGAGTATTACTAAACAGAGAGAGTATTACTAAACCGAGAGAGTATTACTAAACTGAGAGAGCTGAGAGTATTACTAAACAGAGAGAGTATTACTAAACAGAGAGAGTATTACTAAACAGAGAGAGTATTACTAGACTGAGATAGTATTACTAAACTGAGTATTACTAAACTGAGAGAGTATTACTAAACTGAGAGAGTATTACTAAACTGAGAGAGTATTACTAAACTGAGAGAGTATTACTAAACTGAGAGAGTATTACTAAACTGAGAGGGTTTTACTAAACTGAGAGAGTATTACTAAACTGAGAGAGTATTACTAAACTGAGAGAGTATTACTAAACAGAGAGAGTATTACTAAACTGGAGAGTATTACTAAACTGGGCGAGTATTACTAAACTGAGAGAGTATTACTAAACTGAGAGAGTATTACTAAACTGAGAGAGTATTACTAAACAGAGAGAGTATTACTAAACCGAGAGAGTATTACTAAACTGAGAGAGCTGAGAGTATTACTAAACAGAGAGAGTATTACTAAACAGAGAGAGTATTACTAGACTGAGAGAGTATTACTAAACTGAGTATTACTAAACTGAGAGAGTATTACTAAACAGAGAGAACATTACTAAACAGAGAGAATATTACTAAACTGAGAGAATATTACTAAACTGAGAGAGTATTACTAAACTGAGAGAGCTGAGAGAGTATTACTAAACTGAGAGAATATTACTAAACTGAGAGAGTAGTAGTAAACTGAGCTGAGAGTATTACTAAACAGAGAGAGTATTACTAACAGAGAGAGTATTACTAAACAGAGAGAGTATTACTAGACTGAGAGAGTATTACTAAACTGAGTATTACTAAACAGAGAGAGTATTACTAAACAGAGAGAACATTACTAAACAGAGAGAATATTACTAAACTGAGAGAATATTACTAAACTGAGAGAGTATTACTAAACTGAGAGAGCTGAGAGAGTATTACTAAACTGAGAGAGTAGTAGTAAACTGAGAGAGTATTACTAACTCGAGAGAGTATTACTAGACTGAGAGAGTATTACTAAACTGAGAGAGTATTACTAAACCCGAGAGAGTATTACTAACTCGAGTGAGTATTACTAGACCGAGAGAGTATTACTAGACTGAGCGAGTATTACCAAACTGAGAGAGTATTACTAAACTGAGAGAGTATTACTAAACTGGGAGAGTATTACTAAACGGAGAGAGTATTACTAAACTGAGGGAGGATTACTAGACTGAGAGAGTATTGCTCAACTGAGAGAGTATTACTAAACGGAGAGAGTATTACTAAACTGAGAGAGTATTCCTAAACTTAGAGAGTGTTACTAGACTGAGAGAGTATTTCTCAACTGAGAGAGTATTACTAAACTGGGAGAGTAATTACTAGACTGAGAAAGCTGAGGGAGAATTACTAGACTGGGAGAGTATTACTCAACTGAGAGAGTATTACTAAACTGAGAGAGTGTTACTAAACTGAGAGAGCTGAGAGAGTATTACTAGGACTGAGAGAGTATTACTAGACTGAGAAAGCTGAGGGAGTATTACTAAACTGAGAGAGTTTTACTAAACTGAGAGAATATTACTAAACTGAGAGATTATTACTAAACTGAGAGAGTATTACTAACCCGAGAGAGTATTACTAAACTGAGAGAACATTACTAAATTGAGAGAATATTACTAAACTGAGAGAATATTACTAAACTGAGAGAGTATTACTAAACTGAGAGAATGACTAAACTGAAAGTATTACTAAACAGAGAGTATTACTAAACTGAGAGACTATTACTAAACTGAGAGAGTTTTACTAAACTGAGAGACTATTACTAAACAGAGAGAGCTAAGAGTATTACTAAACCGAGAGAGTATTACTAAACCGAGAGAGTATTACTAAACTGAGAGAGTATTACTCAACTGAGAGAGTATTACTGAACTGAGGGAGTATTACAAAACTGAGAGAGTAGTAGTAAACTGAGAGAGTATTACTAACTCGAGAGAGTATTACTAGACTGAGAGAGTATGACTAAACTGAGAGAGTATTACTAAACCGAGGGAGTATTACTAAACCGAGAGAGTATTACTAAACCGAGAGAGTATTACTAAACCCGAGAGAGTATTACTAACTCGAGTGAGTATTACTAGACCGAGAGAGTATTACTAGACTGAGAGAGTATTACCAAACTGAGAGAGTATTACTAAACAGAGAGAGTACTACTAAACTGAGAGAGTAGTACTAAACTGAGAGAGCTGAGAGTATTACTAAACAGAGAGAGTATTACTAAATAGAGAGAGTATTACTAGACTGAGAGAGTATTACTAAACTGAGAGAGTTTTACTGAACTGAGAGAGTATTACTAAACTGAGAGAGTATTACTCAACTGAGAGAGTATTACTCAACTGAGAGAGTATTACTAAACTGAGAGAGTATTAGTAACCCGAGAGAGTATTACTAAACAGAGAGAGCATTACTAAACAGAGAGAGTATTACTAAACTGGAGAGTATTACTAAACTGGGCGAGTATTACTAAACTGAGAGAGTATTACTAAACAGAGAGAGTATTACTAAACAGAGAGAGCTAAGAGCATTACTAAACTGAGAGAGTATTACTAAACTGAGAGAGTATTACTAAACTGAGAGAGTATTACTAAACAGAGAGAGTATTACTAAACCGAGAGAGTATTACTAAACTGAGAGAGCTGAGAGTATTACTAAACAGAGAGAGTATTACTAAACAGAGAGAGTATTACTAGACTGAGAGAGTATTACTAAACTGAGTATTACTAAACTGAGAGAGTATTACTAAACAGAGAGAACATTACTAAACAGAGAGAATATTACTAAACTGAGAGAATATTACTAAACTGAGAGAGTATTACTAAACTGAGAGAGCTGAGAGAGTATTACTAAAATGAGAGAATATTACTAAACTGAGAGAGTAGTAGTAAACTGAGAGAGTATTACTAAACAGAGAGAGTATTACTAAACTGAGAGAGTATTACTAAACTGAGAGAGTATTACTAGACTGAGAGAGTATTACTAAACTGAGAGAGTATTACTAAACTGAGAGAGTATTACTAAACTGAGAGAGTATTACTAAACTGAGAGAGTATTACTAAACTGAGAGAATGACTAAACTGAGAGTATTACTAAACAGAGAGTATTACTAAACTGAGAGAGTATTACTAACCTGAGAGAGTATTACTAAACTGAGAGAGTATTACTCAACTGAGAGAGTTTTACTAAACTGAGAGAGTACTACTCAACTGAGAGAGTATTACTAAACTGAGAGAGTATTACTAGACTGAGAAAGCTGAGGGAGTATTACTAGACCGAGAGAGTATTACTCAACTGAGAGAGTATTACTAAATTGAGAGAGTATTACTAAACTGAGAGAGAATTACTAGACTGAGAGAGCTGGGAGAGTATTACTAGACTGAGAGAGTATTACTAGACTGAGAAAGCTGAGGGAGTATTACTAGACTGAGAGAGTATTACTCAACTGAAAGAGTATTACTCAACTGGGAGAGTATTACTAAACTGAAAGAATATTACTAAACTGAGAGTATATTACTCAACTGAGAGAGTATTACTAAACTGAGAGAGTATTACTAAACTTAGAGACTGTTACTAGACTGAGAGAGTATTACTAAACTGAGAGAGTATTACTAAACAGAGAGTATTACTAAACTGAGAGAGTACTACTCAACTGAGAGAGTATTACTAAACTGAGAGAGTATTACTAGACTGAGAAAGCTGAGGAAGAATTTCTAGACTGAGAGAGAATTACTAGACTGAGAGAGTATTACTAAACTGAGAGAGTATTACTAAACTGAGAGAGTATTACTAAACTGAGAGAATATTACTAAACTGAGAGAGTATTGCTCAACTGAGAGAGTATTACTAAACTGAGAGAGCTGAGAGAGTATTACTAAACTGAGAGAGTATTACTAAACTGAGAGAGTATTACTAAACAGAGAGAGTATTACTAAACTGAGAGAGTATTACTAAACAGAGAGAACATTACTAAACAGAGAGAATATTACTAAACTGAGAGAATATTACTAAACTGAGAGAGTATTACTAAACTGAGAGAGCTGAGAGAGTATTACTAAACTGAGAGAATATTACTAAACTGAGAGAGTAGTAGTAAACTGAGAGAGTATTACTAACTCGAGAGAGTATTACTAGACTGAGAGAGTATTACTAAACTGAGAGAGTATTACTAAACCGAGGGAGTATTACTAAACCGAGAGAGTATTACTAAACCGAGAGAGTATTACTAAACCCGAGAGAGTATTACTAACTCGCGTGAGTATTACTTGACCGAGAGAGTATTACTAGACTGAGAGAGTATTACCAAACTGAGAGAGTATTACTAAACTGAGAGAGTTTTACTAAACTGGGAGAGTATTACTAAACGGAGAGAGTATTACTAAACTGAGGGAGGATTACTAGACTGAGAGAGTATTGCTCAACTGAGAGAGTATTACTAAACGGAGAGAGTATTACTAAACTGAGAGAGTATTACTAAACTTAGAGAGTGTTACTAGACTGAGAGAGTATTACTCAACTGAGAGAGTATTACTAAACTGAGAGAGTATTACTAGACTGAGAAAGCTGAGGGAGAATTACTAGACTGGGAGAGTATTACTCAACTGAGAGAGTATTACTAAACTGAGAGAGCTGAGAGAGTATTACTAGGACTGAGAGAGTATTACTAGACTGAGAAAGCTGAGGGAGTATTACTAAACTGAGAGAGTTTTACTAAACTGAGAGAATATTACTAAACTGAGAGATTATTACTAAACTGAGAGAGTATTACTATCCCGAGAGAGTATTACTAAACTGAGAGAACATTACTAAACTGAGAGAATATTACTAAACTGAGAGAATATTACTAAACTGAGAGAGTATTACTAAACTGAGAGAGCTGAGAGAATAGTACTAAGCTGAGAGAATATTACTAAACTGAGAGAGTAGTAGTAAACTGAGAGAGTATTACTAACCCGAGAGAGTATTACTAAACTGAGAGAGTAGTAGTAAAATGAGAGAGTATTACTAAACTGAGGGAGTATTACTAAACTGAGAGTATTACTAACCCGAGAGAGTATTACTAAACAGAGAGAGTATTACTAAACAGAGAGAGTATTAGTAAACTGGAGAGTATTACTAAACTGGGCGAGAATTACTAAACTGAGAGAGTATTACTAAACTGAGAGAGTATTACTAAACAGAGAGAGTATTACTAAACAGAGAGAGCTGAGAGTATTACTAAACTGAGAGAGTATTACTAAACAGAGAGAGTACTACTAAACTGAGAGAGTATTACTAAACTGAGAGAGCTGAGAGTATTACTAAACAGAGAGAGTATTACTAAATAGAGAGAGTATTACTAGACTGAGAGAGTATTACTAAACTGAGAGAGTATTACTCAACTGAGAGAGTATTACTCAACTGAGAGAGTATTACTAAAAAGAGAGAGTATTAGTAACCCGAGAGAGTATTACTAAACAGAGAGAGCATTACTAAACAGAGAGAGTATTACTAAACTGGAGAGTATTACTAAACTGGGCGAGTATTACTAAACTGAGAGAGTATTACTAAACTGAGAGAGTATTACTAAACTGAGAGAGTATTACTAAACAGAGAGAGTATTACTAAACAGAGAGAGCTAAGAGCATTACTAAACTGAGAGAGTATTACTAAACTGAGAGAGTATTACTAAACTGAGAGAGTATTACTAAACAGAGAGAGTATTACTAAACCGAGAGAGTATTACTAAACTGAGAGAGCTGAGAGTATTACTAAACAGAGAGAGTATTACTAAACAGAGAGAGTATTACTAAACAGAGAGAGTATTACTAGACTGAGATAGTATTACTAAACTGAGTATTACTAAACTGAGAGAGTATTACTAAACTGAGAGAGTATTACTAAACTGAGAGGGTTTTACTAAACTGAGAGTGTATTACTAAACTGAGAGAGTATTACTAAACTGAGAGGGTTTTACTAAACTGAGAGAGTATTACTAACCCGAGAGAGTATTACTAAACTGAGAGAATATTACTAAACTGAGAGAGTATTACTAAACTGAGAGAGTATTACTAAACTGAGAGAGTATTACTAAACTGAGAGAGTATTACTAAACTGAGAGAGTATTACTAAACTGAGAGAGTATTACTAAACAGAGAGAGTATTACTAAACCGAGAGAGTATTACTAAACTGAGAGAGCTGAGAGTATTACTAAACAGAGAGAGTATTACTAAACAGAGAGAGTATTACTAGACTGAGAGAGTATTACTAAACTGAGTATTACTAAACTGAGAGAGTATTACTAAACAGAGAGAACATTACTAAACAGAGAGAATATTACTAAACTGAGAGAATATTACTAAACTGAGAGAGTATTACTAAACTGAGAGAGCTGAGAGAGTATTACTAAACTGAGAGAATATTACTAAACTGAGAGAGTAGTAGTAAACTGAGCTGAGAGTATTACTAAACAGAGAGAGTATTACTAACAGAGAGAGTATTACTAAACAGAGAGAGTATTACTAGACTGAGAGAGTATTACTAAACTGAGTATTACTAAACAGAGAGAGTATTACTAAACAGAGAGAACATTACTAAACAGAGAGAATATTACTAAACTGAGAGAATATTACTAAACTGAGAGAGTATTACTAAACTGAGAGAGCTGAGAGAGTATTACTAAACTGAGAGAGTAGTAGTAAACTGAGAGAGTATTACTAACTCGAGAGAGTATTACTAGACTGAGAGAGTATTACTAAACTGAGAGAGTATTACTAAACCCGAGAGAGTATTACTAACTCGAGTGAGTATTACTAGACCGAGAGAGTATTACTAGACTGAGCGAGTATTACCAAACTGAGAGAGTATTACTAAACTGAGAGAGTATTACTAAACTGGGAGAGTATTACTAAACGGAGAGAGTATTACTAAACTGAGGGAGGATTACTAGACTGAGAGAGTATTGCTCAACTGAGAGAGTATTACTAAACGGAGAGAGTATTACTAAACTGAGAGAGTATTCCTAAACTTAGAGAGTGTTACTAGACTGAGAGAGTATTTCTCAACTGAGAGAGTATTACTAAACTGGGAGAGTAATTACTAGACTGAGAAAGCTGAGGGAGAATTACTAGACTGGGAGAGTATTACTCAACTGAGAGAGTATTACTAAACTGAGAGAGTGTTACTAAACTGAGAGAGCTGAGAGAGTATTACTAGGACTGAGAGAGTATTACTAGACTGAGAAAGCTGAGGGAGTATTACTAAACTGAGAGAGTTTTACTAAACTGAGAGAATATTACTAAACTGAGAGATTATTACTAAACTGAGAGAGTATTACTAACCCGAGAGAGTATTACTAAACTGAGAGAACATTACTAAATTGAGAGAATATTACTAAACTGAGAGAATATTACTAAACTGAGAGAGTATTACTAAACTGAGAGAATGACTAAACTGAAAGTATTACTAAACAGAGAGTATTACTAAACTGAGAGACTATTACTAAACTGAGAGAGTTTTACTAAACTGAGAGACTATTACTAAACAGAGAGAGCTAAGAGTATTACTAAACCGAGAGAGTATTACTAAACCGAGAGAGTATTACTAAACTGAGAGAGTATTACTCAACTGAGAGAGTATTACTGAACTGAGGGAGTATTACAAAACTGAGAGAGTAGTAGTAAACTGAGAGAGTATTACTAAACTGAGAGAGTATTACTAAACTGAGAGAGTATGACTAAACTGAGAGAGTATTACTAAACTGAGAGAGTATTACTAAACCGAGAGAGTATTACTAAACCGAGAGAGTATTACTAAACCCGAGAGAGTATTACTAACTCGAGTGAGTATTACTAGACCGAGAGAGTATTACTAGACTGAGAGAGTATTACCAAACTGAGAGAGTATTACTAAACAGAGAGAGTACTACTAAACTGAGAGAGTAGTACTAAACTGAGAGAGCTGAGAGTATTACTAAACAGAGAGAGTATTACTAAATAGAGAGAGTATTACTAGACTGAGAGAGTATTACTAAACTGAGAGAGTTTTACTGAACTGAGAGAGTATTACTAAACTGAGAGAGTATTACTCAACTGAGAGAGTATTACTCAACTGAGAGAGTATTACTAAACTGAGAGAGTATTAGTAACCCGAGAGAGTATTACTAAACAGAGAGAGCATTACTAAACAGAGAGAGTATTACTAAACTGGAGAGTATTACTAAACTGGGCGAGTATTACTAAACTGAGAGAGTATTACTAAACAGAGAGAGTATTACTAAACAGAGAGAGCTAAGAGCATTACTAAACTGAGAGAGTATTACTAAACTGAGAGAGTATTACTAAACTGAGAGAGTATTACTAAACAGAGAGAGTATTACTAAACCGAGAGAGTATTACTAAACTGAGAGAGCTGAGAGTATTACTAAACAGAGAGAGTATTACTAAACAGAGAGAGTATTACTAGACTGAGAGAGTATTACTAAACTGAGTATTACTAAACTGAGAGAGTATTACTAAACAGAGAGAACATTACTAAACAGAGAGAATATTACTAAACTGAGAGAATATTACTAAACTGAGAGAGTATTACTAAACTGAGAGAGCTGAGAGAGTATTACTAAAATGAGAGAATATTACTAAACTGAGAGAGTAGTAGTAAACTGAGCTGAGAGTATTACTAAACAGAGAGAGTATTACTAAACAGAGAGAGTATTACTAAACAGAGAGAGTATTACTAGACTGAGAGAGTATTACTAAACTGAGTATTACTAAACAGAGAGAGTATTACTAAACAGAGAGAACATTACTAAACAGAGAGAATATTACTAAACTGAGAGAATATTACTAAACTGAGAGAGTATTACTAAACTGAGAGAGCTGAGAGAGTATTACTAAACTGAGAGAGTAGTAGTAAACTGAGAGAGTATTACTAACTCGAGAGAGTATTACTAGACTGAGAGAGTATTACTAAACTGAGCGAGTATTACTAAACCGAGGGAGTATTACTAAACCGAGAGAGTATTACTAAACCGAGAGAGTATTACTAAACCCGAGAGAGTATTACTAACTCGAGTGAGTATTACTAGACCGAGAGAGTATTACTAGACTGAGCGAGTATTACCAAACTGAGAGAGTATTACTAAACTGAGAGAGTATTACTAAACTGGGAGAGTATTACTAAACGGAGAGAGTATTACTAAACTGAGGGAGGATTACTAGACTGAGAGAGTATTGCTCAACTGAGAGAGTATTACTAAACGGAGAGAGTATTACTAAACTGAGAGAGTATTCCTAAACTTAGAGAGTGTTACTAGACTGAGAGAGTATTTCTCAACTGAGAGAGTATTACTAAACTGGGAGAGTAATTACTAGACTGAGAAAGCTGAGGGAGAATTACTAGACTGGAGAGTATTACTCAACTGAGAGAGTATTACTAAACTGAGAGAGTATTACTAAACTGAGAGAGCTGAGAGAGTATTACTAGGACTGAGAGAGTATTACTAGACTGAGAAAGCTGAGGGAGTATTACTAAACTGAGAGAGTTTTACTAAACTGAGAGAATATTACTAAACTGAGAGATTATTACTAAACTGAGAGAGTATTACTAACCCGAGAGAGTATTACTAAACTGAGAGAACATTACTAAATTGAGAGAATATTACTAAACTGAGAGAATATTACTAAACTGAGAGAGTATTACTAAACTGAGAGAGTTTTACTAAACTGAGAGACTATTACTAAACAGAGAGAGCTAAGAGTATTACTAAACTGAGAGACTATTACTAAACTGAGAGAGTTTTACTAAACTGAGAGACTATTACTAAACAGAGAGAGCTAAGAGTATTACTAAACCGAGAGAGTATTACTAAACCGAGAGAGTATTACTAAACTGAGAGAGTATTACTCAACTGAGAGAGTATTACTGAACTGAGGGAGTATTACAAAACTGAGAGAGTAGTAGTAAACTGAGAGAGTATTACTAACTCGAGAGAGTATTACTAGACTGAGAGAGTATGACTAAACGGAGAGAGTTTTACTAAACTGAGAGACTATTACTAAACAGAGAGAGCTAAGAGTATTACTAAACTGAGAGACTATTACTAAACTGAGAGAGTTTTACTAAACTGAGAGACTATTACTAAACAGAGAGAGCTAAGAGTATTACTAAACCGAGAGAGTATTACTAAACCGAGAGAGTATTACTAAACTGAGAGAGTATTACTCAACTGAGAGAGTATTACTAAACTGAGAGAATATTACTAAACTGAGAGAGTAGTAGTAAACTGAGAGAGTATTACTAACTCGAGAGAGTATTACTAGACTGAGAGAGTATGACTAAACGGAGAGAGTATTACTAAACCGAGGGAGTATTACTAAACCGAGAGAGTATTACTAAACCGAGAGAGTATTACTAAACCCGAGAGAGTATTACTAACTCGAGTGAGTATTACTAGACCGAGAGAGTATTACTAGACTGAGAGAGTATTACCAAACTGAGAGAGTATTACTAAACAGAGAGAGTACTACTAAACTGAGAGAGTAGTACTAAACTGAGAGAGCTGAGAGTATTACTAAACAGAGAGAGTATTACTAAATAGAGAGAGTATTACTAGACTGAGAGAGTATTACTAAACTGAGAGAGTTTTACTGAACTGAGAGAGTATTACTAAACTGAGAGAGTATTACTCAACTGAGAGAGTATTACTCAACTGAGAGAGTATTACTAAACTGAGAGAGTATTAGTAACCCGAGAGAGTATTACTAAACAGAGAGAGCATTACTAAACAGAGAGAGTATTACTAAACTGGAGAGTATTACTAAACTGGGCGAGTATTACTAAACTGAGAGAGTATTACTAAACTGAGAGAGTATTACTAAACTGAGAGAGTATTACTAAACAGAGAGAGTATTACTAAACAGAGAGAGCTAAGAGCATTACTAAACTGAGAGAGTATTACTAAACTGAGAGAGTATTACTAAACTGAGAGAGTATTACTAAACAGAGAGAGTATTACTAAACCGAGAGAGTATTACTAAACTGAGAGAGCTGAGAGTATTACTAAACAGAGAGAGTATTACTAAACAGAGAGAGTATTACTAGACTGAGAGAGTATTACAAAACTGAGTATTACTAAACTGAGAGAGTATTACTAAACAGAGAGAACATTACTAAACAGAGAGACTATTACTAAACTGAGAGAATATTACTAAACTGAGAGAGTATTACTAAACTGAGAGAGCTGAGAGAGTATTACTAAACTGAGAGAATATTACTAAACTGAGAGAGTAGTAGTAAACTGAGCTGAGAGTATTACTAAACAGAGAGAGTATTACTAAACAGAGAGAGTATTACTAAACAGAGAGAGTATTACTAGACTGAGAGAGTATTACTAAACTGAGTATTACTAAACTGAGAGAGTATTACTAAACAGAGAGAACATTACTAAACAGAGAGAATATTACTAAACTGAGGGAATATTACTAAACTGAGAGAGTATTACTAAACTGAGAGAGCTGAGAGAGTATTACTAAACTGAGAGAGTAGTAGTAAACTGAGAGAGTATTACTAACTCGAGAGAGTATTACTAGACTGAGAGAGTATTACTAAACTGAGAGAGTATTACTAAACCGAGGGAGTATTACTAAACCGAGAGAGTATTACTAAACCGAGAGAGTATTACTAAACCCGAGAGAGTATTACTAACTCGAGTGAGTATTACTAGACCGAGAGAGTATTACTAGACTGAGAGAGTATTACCAAACTGAGAGAGTATTACTAAACTGAGAGAGTATTACTAAACTGGGAGAGTATTACTAAACGGAGAGAGTATTACTAAACTGAGGGAGGATTACTAGACTGAGAGAGTATTGCTCAACTGAGAGAGTATTACTAAACGGAGAGAGTATTACTAAACTGAGAGAGTATTCCTAAACTTAGAGAGTGTTACTAGACTGAGAGAGTATTTCTCAACTGAGAGAGTATTACTAAACTGGGAGAGTATTACTAGACTGAGAAAGCTGAGGGAGAATTACTAGACTGGGAGAGTATTACTCAACTGAGAGAGTATTACTAAACTGAGAGAGTAAACTAAACTGAGAGAGCTGAGAGAGTATTACTAGGACTGAGAGAGTATTACTAGACTGAGAAAGCTGAGGGAGTATTACTAAACTGAGAGAGTTTTACTAAACTGAGAGAATATTACTAAACTGAGAGATTATTACTAAACTGAGAGTACTAACCCGAGAGAGTATTACTAAACTGAGAGAACATTACTAAATTGAGAGAATATTACTAAACTGAGAGAATATTACTAAACTGAGAGAGTATTACTAAACTGAGAGAATGACTAAACTGAAAGTATTACTAAACAGAGAGTATTACTAAACTGAGAGACTATTACTAAACTGAGAGAGTTTTACTAAACTGAGAGACTATTACTAAACAGAGAGAGCTAAGAGTATTACTAAACCGAGAGAGTATTACTAAACCGAGAGAGTATTACTAAACTGAGAGAGTATTACTCAACTGAGAGAGTATTACTGAACTGAGGGAGTATTACAAAACTGAGAGAGTAGTAGTAAACTGAGAGAGTATTACTAACTCGAGAGAGTATTACTAAACTGAGAGAGTATGACTAAACTGATAGAGTATTACTAAACCGAGGGAGTATTACTAAACCGAGAGAGTATTACTAAACCGAGAGAGTATTACTAAACCCGAGAGAGTATTACTAACTCGAGTGAGTATTACTAGACCGAGAGAGTATTACTAGACTGAGAGAGTATTACCAAACTGAGAGAGTATTACTAAACAGAGAGAGTACTACTAAACTGAGAGAGTATTACTAAACTGAGAGAGCTGAGAGTATTACTAAACAGAGAGAGTATTACGAAATAGAGAGAGTATTACTAGACTGAGAGAGTATTACTAAACTGAGAGAGTTTTACTGAACTGAGAGAGTATTACTAAACTGAGAGAGTATTACTCAACTGAGAGAGTATTACTCAACTGAGAGAGTATTACTAAACTGAGAGAGTATTAGTAACCCGAGAGAGTATTACTAAACAGAGAGAGCATTACTAAACAGAGAGAGTATTACTAAACTGGAGAGTATTACTAAACTGGGCGAGTATTACTAAACTGAGAGAGTATTACTAAACTGAGAGAGTATTACTAAACTGAGAGAGTATTACTAAACAGAGAGAGTATTACTAAACAGAGAGAGCTAAGAGCATTACTAAACGGAGAGAGTATTACTAAACTGAGAGAGTATTACTAAACTGAGAGAGTATTACTAAACAGAGAGAGTATTACTAAACCGAGAGAGTATTACTAAACTGAGAGAGCTGAGAGTATTACTAAACAGAGAGAGTATTACTAAACAGAGAGAGTATTACTAGACTGAGAGAGTATTACTAAACTGAGTATTACTAAACTGAGAGAGTATTACTAAACAGAGAGAACATTACTAAACAGAGAGACTATTACTAAACTGAGAGAATATTACTAAACTGAGAGAGTATTACTAAACTGAGAGAGCTGAGAGAGTATTACTAAACTGAGAGAATATTACTAAACTGAGAGAGTAGTAGTAAACTGAGCTGAGAGTATTACTAAACAGAGAGAGTATTACTAAACAGAGAGAGTATTACTAAACAGAGAGAGTATTACTAGACTGAGAGAGTATTACTAAACTTAGTATTACTAAACTGAGAGAGTATTACTAAACAGAGAGAACATTACTAAACAGAGAGAATATTACTAAACTGAGAGAATATTACTAAACTGAGAGAGTATTACTAAACTGAGAGAGCTGAGAGAGTATTACTAAACTGAGAGAGTAGTAGTAAACTGAGAGAGTATTACTAACTCGAGAGAGTATTACTAGACTGAGAGAGTATTACTAAACTGAGAGAGTATTACTAAACCGAGGGAGTATTACTAAACCGAGAGAGTATTACTAAACCGAGAGAGTATTACTAAACCCGAGAGAGTATTACTAACTCGAGTGAGTATTACTAGACCGAGAGAGTATTACTAGACTGAGAGAGTATTACCAAATTGAGAGAGTATTACTAAACTGAGAGAGTATTACTAAACTGGGAGAGTATTACTAAACGGAGAGAGTATTACTAAACTGAGGGAGGATTACTAGACTGAGAGAGTATTGCTCAACTGAGAGAGTATTACTAAACGGAGAGAGTATTACTAAACTGAGAGAGTATTCCTAAACTTAGAGAGTGTTACTAGACTGAGAGAGTATTTCTCAACTGAGAGAGTATTACTAAACTGGGAGAGTATTACTAGACTGAGAAAGCTGAGGGAGAATTACTAGACTGGGAGAGTATTACTCAACTGAGAGAGTATTACTAAACTGAGAGAGTATTACTAAACTGAGAGAGCTGAGAGAGTATTACTAGGACTGAGAGAGTATTACTAGACTGAGAAAGCTGAGGGAGTATTACTAAACTGAGAGAGTTTTACTAAACTGAGAGAATATTACTAAACTGAGAGATTATTACTAAACTGAGAGAGTATTACTAACCCGAGAGAGTATTACTAAACTGAGAGAACATTACTAAATTGAGAGAATATTACTAAACTGAGAGAATATTACTAAACTGAGAGAGTATTACTAAACTGAGAGAATGACTAAACTGAAAGTATTACTAAACAGAGAGTATTACTAAACTGAGAGACTATTACTAAACTGAGAGAGTTTTACTAAACTGAGAGACTATTACTAAACAGAGAGAGCTAAGAGTATTACTAAACCGAGAGAGTATTACTAAACCGAGAGAGTATTACTAAACTGAGAGAGTATTACTCAACTGAGAGAGTATTACTGAACTGAGGGAGTATTACAAAACTGAGAGAGTAGTAGTAAACTGAGAGAGTATTACTAACTCGAGAGAGTATTACTAGACTGAGAGAGTATGACTAAACTGAGAGAGTATTACTAACCCGAAAGAGTATTACTAAACTGAGAGAACATTACTAAACTGAGAGAATATTACTAAACTGAGAGAATATTACTAAACTGAGAGAGTATTACTAAACTGAGAGAGCTGAGAGAATAGTACTAAGCTGAGAGAATATTACTAAACTGAGAGAGTAGTAGTAAACTGAGAGAGTTTTACTAAACTGAGAGAATATTACTAAACTGAGAGATTATTACTAAACTGAGAGAGTATTACTAACCCGAGAGAGTATTACTAAACTGAGAGAACATTACTAAATTGAGAGAATATTACTAAACTGAGAGAATATTACTAAACTGAGAGAGTATTACTAAACTGAGAGAATGACTAAACTGAAAGTATTACTAAACAGAGAGTATTACTAAACTGAGAGACTATTACTAAACTGAGAGAGTTTTACTAAACTGAGAGACTATTACTAAACAGAGAGAGCTAAGAGTATTACTAAACCGAGAGAGTATTACTAAACCGAGAGAGTATTACTAAACTGAGAGAATATTACTCAACTGAGAGAGTATTACTGAACTGAGGGAGTATTACAAAACTGAGAGAGTAGTAGTAAACTGAGAGAGTATTACTAACTCGAGAGAGTATTACTAGACTGAGAGAGTATGACTAAACTGAGAGAGTATTACTAACCCGAAAGAGTATTACTAAACTGAGAGAACATTACTAAACTGAGAGAATATTACTAAACTGAGAGAATATTACTAAACTGAGAGAGTATTACTAAACTGAGAGAGCTGAGAGAATAGTACTAAGCTGAGAGAATATTACTAAACTGAGAGAGTAGTAGTAAACTGAGAGAGTATTACTAACCCGAGAGAGTATTACTAAACTGAGAGAGTAGTAGTAAAATGAGAGAGTATTACTAAACTGAGGGAGTATTACTAAACTGAGAGAGTATTACTAAACTGAGAGAGTTTTACTAGACTGAGAAAGCTGAGGGAGTATTACTAGACCGAGAGAGTATTACTCAACTGAGAGAGTATTACTAAATTGAGAGAGTATTACTAAACTGAGAGAGAATTACTAAACTGAGAGAGCTGGGAGAGTATTACTAGACTGAGAGAGTATTACTAGACTGAGAAAGCTGAGGGAGTATTGCTAGACTGAGAGAGTATTACTCAACTGAAAGAGTATTACTCAACTGGGAGAGTATTACTAAACTGAGAGAATATTACTAAACTGAGAGAGTATTACTCAACTGAGAGAGTATTACTAAACTGAGAGAGTATTACTAAACTTAGAGAGTGTTACTAGACCGAGAGAGTATTAAAAAACTGAGAGAGTATTACTAAACAGAGAGTATTACTAAACTGAGAGAGTACTACTCAACTGAGAGAGTATTACTAAACTGGGAGAGTATTACTAGACTGAGAAAGCTGAGGGAGAATTTCTAGACTGAGAGAGAATTACTAGACTGAGAGAGTATTACTCAACTGAGAGAGTATTACTCAACTGAGAGAGTATTACTAAACTGAGAGAATATTACTAAACTGAGAGAGTATTACTCAACTGAGAGAGTATTACTAAACTGAGAGAGCTGAGAGAGTATTACTAAACTGAGAGAATATTACTAAACTGAGAGATTATTACTAAATTGAGAGAGTATTACTAAACTGAGAGAGTATTACTAAACTGAGAGAGTATTACTAAACAGAGAGAGTATTACTAAACTTAGAGAGTATTACTAAACAAAGAGAACATTACTAAACTGAGAGAATATTACTAAACTGAGAGAATATTACTAAACTGAGAGAGTATTACTAAACTGAGAGAGCTGAGAGAGTATTACTAAACTGAGAGAATATTACTAAACTGAGAGAGTAGTAGTAAACTGAGAGAGTATTACTAACTCGAGAGAGTATTACTAGACTGAGAGAGTATTACTAAACTGAGAGAGTATTACTAAACCGAGGGAGTATTACTAAACCGAGAGAGTATTACTAAACCGAGAGAGTATTACTAAACCCGAGAGAGTATTACTAACTCGAGTGAGTATTACTAGACCGAGAGAGTATTACTAGACTGAGAGAGTATTACCAAACTGAGAGAGTATTACTAAACTGAGAGAGTATTACTAAACTGGGAGAGTATTACTAAACGGAGAGAGTATTACTAAACTGAGGGAGGATTACTAGACTGAGAGAGTATTGTTCAACTGAGAGAGTATTACTAAACTTAGAGAGTGTTACTAGACTGAGAGAGTATTACTAAACTGAGAGAGTATTACTAAACTGGGAGAGTATTACTAGACTGAGAAAGCTGAGGGAGAATTACTAGACTGGGAGAATATTACTCAACTGAGAGAGTATTACTAAACTGAGAGAGTATTACTAAACTGAGAGAGCTGAGAGAGTATTACTAGGACAGAGAGAGTATTACTAGACTGAGAAAGCTGAGGGAGTATTACTAAACTGAGAGAGTTTTACTAAACTGAGAGAATATTACTAAACTGAGAGATTATTACTAAACTGAGAGAGTATTACTAAACTGAGAGAGTACTACTCAACTGAGAGAGTATTACTAAACTGAGAGAGTATTACTAGACTGAGAAAGCTGAGGGAGTATTACTAGACCGAGAGAGTATTACTCAACTGAGAGAGTATTACTAAATTGAGAGAGCATTACTAAACTGAGAGAGAATTACTAAACTGAGAGAGCTGGGAGAGTATTACTAGACTGAGAGAGTATTACTAGACTGAGAAAGCTGAGGGAGTATTACTAGACTGAGAGAGTATTACTCAACTGAAAGAGTATTACTCAACTGGGAGAGTATTACTAAACTGAGAGAATATTACTCAACTGAGATTATATTACTCAACTGAGAGAGTATTACTAAACTGAGAGAGTATTACTAAACTTAGAGAGTGTTACTAGACTGAGAGAGTATTACTAAACTGAGAGAGTATTACTAAACAGAGAGTATTACTAAACTGAGAGAGTACTACTCAACTGAGAGAGTATTACTAAACTGAGAGAGTATTACTAGACTGAGAAAGCTGAGGGAGAATTTCTAGACTGAGAGAGAATTACTCAACTGAGAGAGTATTACTAAATTGAGAGAGTATTACTAAACTGAGAGAGAATTACTAAACTGAGAGAGCTGGGAGAGTATTACTAGACTGAGAGAGTATTACTAGACTGAGAAAGCTGAGGGAGTATTACTAGACTGAGAGAGTATTACTCAACTGAAAGAGTATTACTCAACTGGGAGAGTATTACTAAACTGAGAGAATATTACTCAACTGAGATTATATTACTCAACTGAGAGAGTATTACTAAACTGAGAGAGTATTACTAAACTTAGAGAGTGTTACTAGACTGAGAGAGTATTACTAAACTGAGAGAGTATTACTAAACAGAGAGTATTACTAAACTGAGAGAGTACTACTCAACTGAGAGAGTATTACTAAACTGAGAGAGTATTACTAGACTGAGAAAGCTGAGGGAGAATTTCTAGACTGAGAGAGAATTACTAGACTGAGAGAGTATTACTCAACTGAGAGAGTATTACTAAACTGAGAGAGTATTACTAAACTGAGAGAGTATTACTCAACTGAGAGAGTATTACTAAACTGAGAGAGCTGAGATAGTATTACTAAACTGAGAGAATATTACTAAACTGAGAGAGTATTACTAAATTGAGAGAGTATTACTAAACTGAGAGAGTATTACTAAACTGAGAGAGTATTACTAAACAGAGAGAGTATTACTAAACTGAGAGAGTATTACTAAACTGAGAGAACATTACTAAACTGAGAGAATATTACTAAACTGAGAGAATATTACTAAACTGAGAGAGTATTACTAAACTGAGAGAGCTGAGAGAGTATTTAAACTGAGAGAGTATTACTGAGAGAGTATTACTAAACTGAGAGAGTATTACTAAACTGAGAGAGTATTACTAAACCGAGGGAGTATTACTAAACCGAGCTAGTATTACTAAACCGAGAGAGTATTACTAAACCCGAGAGAGTATTACTAACTCGAGTGAGTATTACTAGACCGAGAGAGTATTACTAGACTGAGAGAGTATTACCAAACTGAGAGAGTAGTAGTAAAATGAGAGAGTATTACTAAACTGAGGGAGTATTACTAAACTGAGAGAGTATTACTAACCCGAGAGAGTATTACTAAACTGAGAGAATATTACTAAACTGAGAGAGTATTACTAAACCGAGAGAGTATTACTAAACTGAGAGAGTATTACTAAACTGCGAGTATTACTAAACAGAGAGTATTACTAAACTGAGAGAGTATTACTAAACTGAGAGAGTATTACTAAACTGGGACAGTATTACTAAACCGAGAGAGTATTACTAAACTGAGAGAGTATTACTAAACTGAGAGAGTACTACTAAACTGAGAGAGTATTACTAAACCGAGAGAGTATTACTAAACTGAGAGAGTATTACTAACCTGAGAGAGTATTACTAAACTGAGAGAGTATTACTAACCTGAGAGAGTATTACTAAACAGAGAGAGCTGAGAGTATTACTAAACTGAGAGAGTATTACTAAACTGAGAGAGTATTACTGAACTGAGGGAGTATTACTAAACTGAGAGAGTATTACTAACCCGAGAGAGTATTACTAAACTGAGAGAGTATTACTCAACTGAGAGAGTTTTACTAAACTGAGAGAGTACTACTCAACTGAGAGAGTATTACTAAACTGAGAGAGTATTACTAGACTGAGAAAGCTGAGGGAGTATTACTAGACCGAGAGAGTATTACTCAACTGAGAGAGTATTACTAAATTGAGAGAGTATTACTAAACTGAGAGAGAATTACTAAACTGAGAGAGCTGGGAGAGTATTACTAGACTGAGAGAGTATTACTAGACTGAGAAAGCTGAGGGAGTATTGCTAGACTGAGAGAGTATTACTCAACTGAAAGAGTATTACTCAACTGGGAGAGTATTACTAAACTGAGAGAATATTACTCAACTGAGAGAGTATTACTCAACTGAGAGAGTATTACTAAACTGAGAGAGTATTACTAAACTTAGAGAGTGTTACTAGACTGAGAGAGTATTACTAAACTGAGAGAGTATTACTAAACAGAGAGTATTACTAAACTGAGAGAGTACTACTCAACGGAGAGAGTATTACTAAACTGGGAGAGTATTACTAGACTGAGAAAGCTGAGGGAGAATTTCTAGACTGAGAGAGAATTACTAGACTGAGAGAGTATTACTCAACTGAGAGAGTATTACTAAACTGAGAGAATATTACTAAACTGAGAGAGTATTACTAAACTGAGAGAGTATTACTAAACTGAGAGAGCTGAGAGAGTATTACTAAACTGAGAGAATATTACTAAACTGAGAGATTATTACTAAATTGAGAGAGTATTACTAAACTGAGAGAGTATTACTAAACTGAGAGAGTATTACTAAACAGAGAGAGTATTACTAAACTGAGAGAGTATTACTAAACAAAGAGAACATTACTAAACAGAGAGAATATTACTAAACTGAGAGAATATTACTAAACTGAGAGAGTATTACTAAACTGAGAGAGCTGAGAGAGTATTACTAAACTGAGAGAATATTACTAAACTGAGAGAGTAGTAGTAAACTGAGAGAGTATTACTAACTCGAGAGAGTATTACTAGACTGAGAGAGTATTGCTAAACTTAGAGAGTATTACTAAACCGAGGGAGTATTACTTAACCGAGAGAGTATTACTAAACCGAGAGAGTATTACTAAACCCGAGAGAGTATTACTAACTCGAGTGAGTATTACTAGACCGAGAGAGTATTACTAGACTGAGAGAGTATTACCAAACTGAGAGAGTAGTAGTAAAATGAGAGAGTATTACTAAACTGAGGGAGTATTACTAAACTGAGAGAGTATTACTAACCCGAGAGAGTATTACTAAACTGAGAGAATATTACTAAACTGAGAGAGTATTACTAAACCGAGAGAGTATTACTAAACTGAGAGAGTATTACTAAACTGCGAGTATTACTAAACAGAGAGTATTACTAAACTGAGAGAGTATTACTAAACTGAGAGAGTATTACTAAACTGGGACAGTATTACTAAACCGAGAGAGTATTACTAAACTGAGAGAGTATTACTAAACTGAGAGAGTACTACTAAACTGAGAGAGTATTACTAAACCGAGAGAGTATTACTAAACTGAGAGAGTATTACTAAACTGAGAGAGTATTACTAACCCGAGAGAGTATTACTAAACTGAGAGAGTATTACTAACCTGAGAGAGTATTACTAAACAGAGAGAGCTGAGAGTATTACTAAACTGAGAGAGTATTACTAAACTGAGAGAGTATTACTGAACTGAGGGAGTATTACTAAACTGAGAGAGTATTACTAACCCGAGAGAGTATTACTAAACTGAGAGAGTATTACTCAACTGAGAGAGTTTTACTAAACTGAGAGAGTACTACTCAACTGAGAGAGTATTACTAAACTGAGAGAGTATTACTAGACTGAGAAAGCTGAGGGAGTATTACTAGACCGAGAGAGTATTACTCAACTGAGAGAGTATTACTAAATTGAGAGAGTATTACTAAACTGAGAGAGAATTACTAAACTGAGAGAGCTGGGAGAGTATTACTAGACTGAGAGCGTATTACTAGACTGAGAAAGCTGAGGGAGTATTGCTAGACTGAGAGAGTATTACTCAACTGAAAGAGTATTACTCAACTGGGAGAGTATTACTAAACTGAGAGAATATTACTCAACTGAGAGAGTATTACTCAACTGAGAGAGTATTACTAAACTGAGAGAGTATTACTAAACTTAGAGAGTGTTACTAGACTGAGAGAGTATTACTAAACTGAGAGAGTATTACTAAACAGAGAGTATTACTAAACTGAGAGAGTACTACTCAACTGAGAGAGTATTACTAAACTGGGAGAGTATTACTAGACTGAGAAAGCTGAGGGAGAATTTCTAGACTGAGAGAGAATTACTAGACTGAGAGAGTATTACTCAACTGAGAGAGTATTACTAAACTGAGAGAATATTACTAAACTGAGAGAGTATTACTAAACTGAGAGAGTATTACTAAACTGAGAGAGCTGAGAGAGTATTACTAAACTGAGAGAATATTACTAAACTGAGAGATTATTACTAAATTGAGAGAGTATTACTAAACTGAGAGAGTATTACTAAACTGAGAGAGTATTACTAAACAGAGAGAGTATTACTAAACTGAGAGAGTATTACTAAACAAAGAGAACATTACTAAACAGAGAGAATATTACTAAACTGAGAGAATATTACTAAACTGAGAGAGTATTACTAAACTGAGAGAGCTGAGAGAGTATTACTAAACTGAGAGAGTATTACTAAACTGAGAGAGAATTACTAAACTGAGAGAGCTGGGAGAGTATTACTAGACTGAGAGAGTATTACTAGACTGAGAAAGCTGAGGGAGTATTACTAGACTGAGAGAGTATTACTCAACTGAAAGAGTATTACTCAACTGGGAGAGTATTACTAAACTGAGAGAATATTACTCAACTGAGATTATATTACTAAACTGAGAGAATATTACTAAACTGAGAGAGTATTACTAAACTTAGAGAGTGTTACTAGACTGAGAGAGTATTACTAAACTGAGAGAGTATTACTAAACAGAGAGTATTACTAAACTGAGAGAGTACTACTCAACTGAGAGAGTATTACTAAACTGGGAGAGTATTACTAGACTGAGAAAGCTGAGGGAGAATTTCTAGACTGAGAGAGAATTACTAGACTGAGAGAGTATTACTCAACTGAGAGAGTATTACTAAACTGAGAGAGTATTACTAAACTGAGAGAATATTACTAAACTGAGAGAGTATTACTCAACTGAGAGAGTATTACCAAACTGAGAGAGCTGAGAGAGTATTACTAAACTGAGAGAATATTACTAAACTGAGAGAGTATTACTAAATTGAGAGAGTATTACTAAACTGAGAGAGTATTACTAAACTGAGAGAGTATTACTAAACAGAGAGAGTATTACTAAACTGAGAGAGTATTACTAAACAGAGAGGACATTACTAAACAGAGAGAATATTACTAAACTGAGAGAATATTACTAAACTGAGAGAGTATTACTAAACTGAGAGAGCTGAGAGAGTATTACTAAACTGAGAGAATATTACTAAACTGAGAGAGTAGTAGTAAACTGAGAGAGTATTACTAACTCGAGAGAGTATTACTAGACTGAGAGAGTATTACTAAACTGAGAGAGTATTACTAAACCGAGGGAGTATTACTAAACCGAGCTAGTATTACTAAACCGAGAGAGTATTACTAAACCCGAGAGAGTATTACTAACTCGAGTGAGTATTACTAGACCGAGAGAGTATTACTAGACTGAGAGAGTATTACCAAACTGAGAGAGTAGTAGTAAAATGAGAGAGTATTACTAAACTGAGGGAGTATTACTAAACTGAGAGAGTATTACTAACCCGAGAGAGTATTACTAAACTGAGAGAATATTACTAAACTGAGAGAGTATTACTAAACCGAGAGAGTATTACTAAACTGAGAGAGTATTACTAAACTGCGAGTATTACTAAACAGAGAGTATTACTAAACTGAGAGAGTATTACTAAACTGAGAGAGTATTACTAAACTGGGACAGTATTACTAAACCGAGAGAGTATTACTAAACTGAGAGAGTATTACTAAACTGAGAGAGTACTACTAAACTGAGAGAGTATTACTAAACTGAGAGAGTATTACTAAACTGAGAGAGTATTACTAAACTGAGAGAGTATTACTAACCTGAGAGAGTATTACTAAACTGAGAGAGTATTACTAACCTGAGAGAGTATTACTAAACAGAGAGAGCTGAGAGTATTACTAAACTGAGAGAGTATTACTAAACTGAGAGAGTATTACTGAACTGAGGGAGTATTACTAAACTGAGAGAGTATTACTAACCCGAGAGAGTATTACTAAACTGAGAGAGTATTACTCAACTTAGAGAGTTTTACTAAACTGAGAGAGTACTACTCAACTGAGAGAGTATTACTAAACTGAGAGAGTATTACTAGACTGAGAAAGCTGAGGGAGTATTACTAGACCGAGAGAGTATTACTCAACTGAGAGAGTATTACTAAATTGAGAGAGTATTACTAAACTGAGAGAGAATTACTAAACTGAGAGAGCTGGGAGAGTATTACTAGACTGAGAGAGTATTACTAGACTGAGAAAGCTGAGGGAGTATTGCTAGACTGAGAGAGTATTACTCAACTGAAAGAGTATTACTCAACTGGGAGAGTATTACTAAACTGAGAGAATATTACTCAACTGAGAGAGTATTACTCAACTGAGAGAGTATTACTAAACTGAGAGAGTATTACTAAACTTAGAGAGTGTTACTAAACTGAGAGAGTATTACTAAACTGAGAGAGTATTACTAAACAGAGAGTATTACTAAACTGAGAGAGTACTACTCAACTGAGAGAGTATTACTAAACTGGGAGAGTATTACTAGACTGAGAAAGCTGAGGGAGAATTTCTAGACTGAGAGAGAATTACTAGACTGAGAGAGTATTACTCAACTGAGAGAGTATTACTAAACTGAGAGAATATTACTAAACTGAGAGAGTATTACTAAACTGAGAGAGTATTACTAAACTGAGAGAGCTGAGAGAGTATTACTAAACTGAGAGAATATTACTAAACTGAGAGATTATTACTAAATTGAGAGAGTATTACTAAACTGAGAGAGTATTACTAAACTGAGAGAGTATTACTAAACAGAGAGAGTATTACTAAACTGAGAGAGTATTACTAAACAAAGAGAACATTACTAAACAGAGAGAATATTACTAAACTGAGAGAATATTACTAAACTGAGAGAGTATTACTAAACTGAGAGAGCTGAGAGAGTATTACTAAACTGAGAGAATATTACTAAACTGAGAGAGTAGTAGTAAACTGAGAGAGTATTACTAACTCGAGAGAGTATTACTAGACTGAGAGAGTATTGCTAAACTGAGAGAGTATTACTAAACCGAGGGAGTATTACTTAACCGAGAGAGTATTACTAAACCGAGAGAGTATTACTAAACCCGAGAGAGTATTACTAACTCGAGTGAGTATTACTAGACCGAGAGAGTATTACTAGACTGAGAGAGTATTACCAAACTGAGAGAGTATTACTAAACTGAGAGAGTATTACTAAACTGGGAGAGTATTACTAAACGGAGAGAGTATTACTAAACTGAGGGAGGATTACTAGACTGAGAGAGTATTGTTCAACTGAGAGAGTATTACTAAACTTAGAGAGTGTTACTAGACTGAGAGAGTATTTCTCAACTGAGAGAGTATTACTAAACTGGGAGAGTATTACTAAACTGAGAGAATATTACTAAACTGAGAGAGTATTACTAAACTGAGAGAGTATTACTCAACTGGGAGCGTATTACTAAACTGAGAGAATATTACTAAACTGAGACAGTATTACTAAACTGAGACAGTATTACTAAACTGAGAGAATGACTAAACTGAGAGTATTACTAAACAGAGAGTATTACTAAACTGAGAGAGTACTACTCAACTGAGAGAGTATTACTAAACTGAGAGAGTATTACTAGACTGAGAAAGCTGAGGGAGAATTTCTAGACTGAGAGAGAATTACTAGACTGAGAGAGTATTACTCAACTGAGAGAGTATTACTAAACTGAGAGAGTATTACTAAACTGAGAGAATATTACTAAACTGAGAGAGTATTACTCAACTGAGAGAGTATTACTAAACTGAGAGAGCTGAGAGAGTATTACTAAACTGAGAGAGTATTACTAAACTGAGAGAGTATTACTAAACAGAGAGAGTATTACTAAACTGAGAGAGTATTACTAAACAGAGAGAACATTACTAAACAGAGAGAATATTACTAAACTGAGAGAATATTACTAAACTGAGAGAGCTGAGAGAGTATTACTAAACTGAGGGAGGATTACTAGACTGAGAGAGTATTGCTCAACTGAGAGAGTATTACTAAACGGAGAGAGTATTACTAAACTGAGAGAGTATTACTAAACTTAGAGAGTGTTACTAGACTGAGAAAGCTGAGGGAGAATTACTAGACTGGGAGAGTATTACTCAACTGAGAGAGTATTACTAAACTGAGAGAGTATTACTAAACTGAGAGAGCTGAGAGAGTATTACTAGGACTGAGAGTGTATTACTAGACTGAGAAAGCTGAGGGAGTATTACTAAACTGAGAGAGTTTTACTAAACTGAGAGAATATTACTAAACTGAGAGATTATTACTAAACTGAGAGAGTATTACTAACCCGAGAGAGTATTACTAAACTGAGAGAACATTACTAAACTGAGAGAATATTACTAAACTGAGAGAATATTACTAAACTGAGAGAGTATTACTAAACTGAGAGAATGACTAAACTGAGAGTATTACTAAACAGAGAGTATTACTAAACTGAGAGACTATTACTAAACTGAGAGAGTTTTACTAAACTGAGAGACTATTACTAAACAGAGAGAGCTAAGAGTATTACTAAACCGAGAGAGTATTACTAAACCGAGAGAGTATTACTAAACTGAGAGAGTATTACTCAACTGAGAGAGTATTACTGAACTGAGGGAGTATTACAAAACTGAGAGAGTATTACTAAACTGAGAGAGTATTACTAAACTGAGAGAGTATTACTAAACTGAGAGAATATTACTAAACTGAGAGAATATTACTAAACTGAGAGAATATTACTAAACTGAGAGAGTATTACTAAACTGGGTGAGTATTACTAAACTGAGAGAATATTACTAAACTGAGAGAGTATTACTAAACTGAGAGAGTATTACTCAACTGGGAGAGTATTACTAAACTGAGAGAATATTACTAAACTGAGACAGTATTACTAAACTGAGACAGTATTACTAAACTGAGAGAATGACTAAACTGAGAGTATTACTAAACAGAGAGTATTACTAAACTGAGAGAGTATTACTAACCCGAGAGAGTATTACTAAACTGAGAGAGTATTACTCAACTGAGAGAGTTTTACTAAACTGAGAGAGTACTACTCAACTGAGAGATTATTACTAAACTGAGAGAGTATTACTAGACTGAGAAAGCTGAGGGAGTATTACTAGACCGAGAGAGTATTACTCAACTGAGAGAGTATTACTAAATTGAGAGAGTATTACTAAACTGAGAGAGAATTACTAAACTGAGAGAGCTGGGAGAGTATTACTAGACTGAGAGAGTATTACTAGACTGAGAAAGCTGAGGGAGTATTACTAGACAGAGAGTATTACTCAACTGAAAGAGTATTACTCAACTGGGAGAGTATTACTAAACTGAGAGAATATTACTAAACTGAAAGAATATTACTAAACTGAGAGAATATTACTAAACTGAGAGAGTATTACTAAACTGGGTGAGTATTACTAAACTGAGAGAATATTACTAAACTGAGAGAGTATTACTAAACTGAGAGAGTATTACTCAACTGGGAGAGTATTACTAAACTGAGAGAATATTACTAAACTGAGACAGTATTACTAAACTGAGACAGTATTACTAAACTGAGAGAATGACTAAACTGAGAGTATTACTAAACAGAGAGTATTACTAAACTGAGAGAGTATTACTAACCCGAGAGAGTATTACTAAACTGAGAGAGTATTACTCAACTGAGAGAGTTTTACTAAACTGAGAGAGTACTACTCAACTGAGAGAGTATTACTAAACTGAGAGAGTATTACTAGACTGAGAAAGCTGAGGGAGTATTACTAGACCGAGAGAGTATTACTAAACTGAGAGAGTATTACTAAACTGAGAGAGTATTACTAAACTGAGAGAGTATTACTAAACTGAGAGAGCTGGGAGAGTATTACTAGACTGAGAGAGTATTACTAAACTGAGAGAGTGAATTACTAGACTGAGAGAGTATTACTCAACTGAAAGAGTATTACTCAACTGGGAGAGTATTACTAAACTGAGAGAATATTACTCAACTGAGAGAGTATTACTAAACAGAGAGAGTATTACTAAACTGAGAGAGTATTACTAAACAGAGAGACCATTACTAAACAGAGAGAATATTACTAAACTGAGAGAATTTTACTAAACTGAGAGAGCTGGGAGAGTATTACTAAACTGAGAGAATATTACTAAACTGAGAGAGTAGTAGTAAACTGAGAGAGTATTACTAACTCGAGAGAGTATTACTAAACCCGAGAGAGTATTACTAAACTGAGAGAGTATTACTAAACTGAGAGAATATTACTAAACTGAGAGAATATTACTAAACTGAGAGAGTATTACTAAACTGGGTGAGTATTACTAAACTGAGAGAATATTACTAAACTGAGAGAGTATTACTAAACTGAGAGAGTATTACTCAATTGGGAGAGTATTACTAAACTGAGAGAATATTACTAAACTGAGACAGTATTACTAAACTGAGACAGTATTACTAAACTGAGAGAATGACTAAACTGAGAGTATTACTAAACAGAGAATATTACTAAACTGAGAGAGTATTACTAACCCGAGAGAGTATTACTAAACTGAGAGAGTATTACTCAACTGAGAGAGTTTTACTAAACTGAGAGAGTACTACTCAACTGAGAGAGTATTACTAAACTGAGAGAGTATTACTAGACTGAGAAAGCTGAGGGAGTATTACTAGACCGAGAGAGTATTACTCAACTGAGAGAGTATTACTAAATTGAGAGAGTATTACTAAACTGAGAGAGAATTACTAAACTGAGAGAGCTGAGGGAGTATTACTAGACAGAGAGTATTACTCAACTGAACGAGTATTACTCAACTGGGAGAGTATTACTAAACTGAGAGAATATTACTCAACTGAGAGAGTATTACTAAACAGAGAGAGTATTACTAAACTGAGAGAGTATTACTAAACAGAGAGAACATTACTAAACAGAGAGAATATTACTAAACTGAGAGAATATTACTAAACTGAGAGAGTATTACTAAACTGAGAGAGTATTACTAGACTGAGAGAGTATTGCTAAACTGAGAGAGTATTACTAAACCGAGGGAGTATTACTTAACCGAGAGAGTATTACTAAACCGAGAGAGTATTACTAAACCCGAGAGAGTATTACTAACTCGAGTGAGTATTACTAGACCGAGAGAGTATTACTAGACTGAGAGAGTATTACCAAACTGAGAGAGTATTACTAAACTGAGAGAGTATTACTAAACTGGGAGAGTATTACTAAACGGAGAGAGTATTACTAAACTGAGGGAGGATTACTAGACTGAGAGAGTATTGTTCAACTGAGAGAGTATTACTAAACTTAGAGAGTGTTACTAGACTGAGAGAGTATTTCTCAACTGAGAGAGTATTACTAAACTGGGAGAGTATTACTAAACTGAGAGAGTATTACTAAACTGAGAGAGTATTACTAAACTGAGAGAGTATTACTCAACTGGGAGAGTATTACTAAACTGAGAGAATATTACTAAACTGAGACAGTATTACTAAACTGAGACAGTATTACTAAACTGAGAGAATGACTAAACTGAGAGTATTACTAAACAGAGAGTATTACTAAACTGAGAGAGTACTACTCAACTGAGAGAGTATTACTAAACTGAGAGAGTATTACTAGACTGAGAAAGCTGAGGGAGAATTTCTAGACTGAGAGAGAATTACTAGACTGAGAGAGTATTACTCAACTGAGAGAGTATTACTAAACTGAGAGAGTATTACTAAACTGAGAGAATATTACTAAACTGAGAGAGTATTACTCAACTGAGAGAGTATTACTAAACTGAGAGAGCTGAGAGAGTATTACTAAACTGAGAGAGTATTACTAAACTGAGAGAGTATTACTAAACAGAGAGAGTATTACTAAACTGAGAGAGTATTACTAAACAGAGAGAACATTACTAAACAGAGAGAATATTACTAAACTGAGAGAATATTACTAAACTGAGAGAGCTGAGAGAGTATTACTAAACTGAGGGAGGATTACTAGACTGAGAGAGTATTGCTCAACTGAGAGAGTATTACTAAACGGAGAGAGTATTACTAAACTGAGAGAGTATTACTAAACTTAGAGAGTGTTACTAGACTGAGAAAGCTGAGGGAGAATTACTAGACTGGGAGAGTATTACTCAACTGAGAGAGTATTACTAAACTGAGAGAGTATTACTAAACTGAGAGAGCTGAGAGAGTATTACTAGGACTGAGAGTGTATTACTAGACTGAGAAAGCTGAGGGAGTATTACTAAACTGAGAGAGTTTTACTAAACTGAGAGAATATTACTAAACTGAGAGATTATTACTAAACTGAGAGAGTATTACTAACCCGAGAGAGTATTACTAAACTGAGAGAACATTACTAAACTGAGAGAATATTACTAAACTGAGAGAATATTACTAAACTGAGAGAGTATTACTAAACTGAGAGAATGACTAAACTGAGAGTATTACTAAACAGAGAGTATTACTAAACTGAGAGACTATTACTAAACTGAGAGAGTTTTACTAAACTGAGAGACTATTACTAAACAGAGAGAGCTAAGAGTATTACTAAACCGAGAGAGTATTACTAAACCGAGAGAGTATTACTAAACTGAGAGAGTATTACTCAACTGAGAGAGTATTACTGAACTGAGGGAGTATTACAAAACTGAGAGAGTATTACTAAACTGAGAGAGTATTACTAAACTGAGAGAGTATTACTAAACTGAGAGAATATTACTAAACTGAGAGAATATTACTAAACTGAGAGAATATTACTAAACTGAGAGAGTATTACTAAACTGGGTGAGTATTACTAAACTGAGAGAATATTACTAAACTGAGAGAGTATTACTAAACTGAGAGAGTATTACTCAACTGGGAGAGTATTACTAAACTGAGAGAATATTACTAAACTGAGACAGTATTACTAAACTGAGACAGTATTACTAAACTGAGAGAATGACTAAACTGAGAGTATTACTAAACAGAGAGTATTACTAAACTGAGAGAGTATTACTAACCCGAGAGAGTATTACTAAACTGAGAGAGTATTACTCAACTGAGAGAGTTTTACTAAACTGAGAGAGTACTACTCAACTGAGAGATTATTACTAAACTGAGAGAGTATTACTAGACTGAGAAAGCTGAGGGAGTATTACTAGACCGAGAGAGTATTACTCAACTGAGAGAGTATTACTAAATTGAGAGAATATTACTAAACTGAGAGAGAATTACTAAACTGAGAGAGTATTACTGAGAGAATATTACTAAACTGAGAGAGTATTACTAAAGAGTATTACTCAACTGAAAGAGTATTACTCAACTGGGAGAGTATTACTAAACTGAGAGAATATTACTAAACTGAGAGAATATTACTAAACTGAGAGAATATTACTAAACTGAGAGAGTATTACTAAACTGGGTGAGTATTACTAAACTGAGAGAATATTACTAAACTGAGAGAGTATTACTAAACTGAGAGAGTATTACTCAACTGGGAGAGTATTACTAAACTGAGAGAATATTACTAAACTGAGAGAGTATTACTAAACTGAGAGAGTATTACTAAACTGAGAGAATGACTAAACTGAGAGTATTACTAAACAGAGAGTATTACTAAACTGAGAGAGTATTACTAACCCGAGAGAGTATTACTAAACTGAGAGAGTATTACTCAACTGAGAGAGTTTTACTAAACTGAGAGAGTACTACTCAACTGAGAGATTATTACTAAACTGAGAGAGTATTACTAGACTGAGAAAGCTGAGGGAGTATTACTAGACCGAGAGAGTATTACTCAACTGAGAGAGTATTACTAAATTGAGAGAGTATTACTAAACTGAGAGAGAATTACTAAACTGAGAGAGCTGGGAGAGTATTACTAGACTGAGAGAGTATTACTAGACTGAGAAAGCTGAGGGAGTATTACTAGACAGAGAGTATTACTCAACTGAAAGAGTATTACTCAACTGGGAGAGTATTACTAAACTGAGAGAATATTACTCAACTGAGAGAGTATTACTAAACAGAGAGAGTATTACTAAACTGAGAGAGTATTACTAAACAGAGAGACCATTACTAAACAGAGAGAATATTACTAAACTGAGAGAATTTTACTAAACTGAGAGAGCTGGGAGAGTATTACTAAACTGAGAGAATATTACTAAACTGAGAGAGTAGTAGTAAACTGAGAGAGTATTACTAACTCGAGAGAGTATTACTAAACCCGAGAGAGTATTACTAAACTGAGAGAGTATTACTAAACTGAGAGAATATTACTAAACTGAGAGAATATTACTAAACTGAGAGAGTATTACTAAACTGGGTGAGTATTACTAAACTGAGAGAATATTACTAAACTGAGAGAGTATTACTAAACTGAGAGAGTATTACTCAATTGGGAGAGTATTACTAAACTGAGAGAATATTACTAAACTGAGACAGTATTACTAAACTGAGACAGTATTACTAAACTGAGAGAATGACTAAACTGAGAGTATTACTAAACAGAGAGTATTACTAAACTGAGAGAGTATTACTAACCCGAGAGAGTATTACTAAACTGAGAGAGTATTACTCAACTGAGAGAGTTTTACTAAACTGAGAGAGTACTACTCAACTGAGAGATTATTACTAAACTGAGAGAGTATTACTAGACTGAGAAAGCTGAGGGAGTATTACTAGACCGAGAGAGTATTACTCAACTGAGAGAGTATTACTAAATTGAGAGAGTATTACTAAACTGAGAGAGAATTACTAAACTGAGAGAGCTGAGGGAGTATTACTAGACAGAGAGTATTACTCAACTGAACGAGTATTACTCAACTGGGAGAGTATTACTAAACTGAGAGAATATTACTCAACTGAGAGAGTATTACTAAACAGAGAGAGTATTACTAAACTGAGAGAGTATTACTAAACAGAGAGAACATTACTAAACAGAGAGAATATTACTAAACTGAGAGAATATTACTAAACTGAGAGAGCTGAGAGAGTATTACTAAACTGAGAGAATATTACTAAACTGAGAGAGTAGTAGTAAACTGAGAGAGTATTACTAAACCCGAGAGAGTATTACTAACTCGAGTGAGTATTACTAACTCGAGTGAGTATTACTAGACCGAGAGAGTATTACTAGACTGAGAGAGTATTACCAAACTGAGAGAGTATTACTAAACAGAGAGAGTATTACTAAACTGGGAGAGTATTACTAAACGGAGAGAGTATTACTAAACTGAGGGAGGATTACTAGACTGAGAGAGTATTGTTCAACTGAGAGAGTATTACTAAACTTAGAGAGTGTTACTAGACTGAGAGAGTATTTCTCAACTGAGAGAGTATTACTAAACTGGGAGAGTATTACTAGACTGAGAAAGCTGAGGGAGAATTACTAGACTGGGAGAGTATTACTCAACTGAGAGAGTATTACTAAACTGAGAGAATATTACTAAACTGAGAGAGCTGAGAGAGTATTACTAGGACTGAGAGTGTATTACTAGACTGAGAAAGCTGAGGGAGTATTACTAAACTGAGAGAGTTTTACTAAACTGAGAGAATATTACTAAACTGAGAGATTATTACTAAACTGAGAGAGTATTACTAACCCGAGAGAGTATTACTAAACTGAGAGAACATTACTAAACTGAGAGAATATTACTAAACTGAGAGAATATTACTAAACTGAGAGAGTATTACTAAACTGAGAGAATGACTAAACTGACAGTATTACTAAACAGAGAGTATTACTAAACTGAGAGACTATTACTAAACTGAGAGAGTTTTACTAAACTGAGAGACTATTACTAAACAGAGAGAGCTAAGAGTATTACTAAACCGAGAGAGTATTACTAAACCGAGAGAGTATTACTAAACTGAGAGAGTATTACTCAACTGAGAGAGTATTACTGAACTGAGGGAGTATTACAAAACTGAGAGAGTATTACTAAACTGAGAGAGTATTACTAAAATGAGAGAGTATTACTAAACTGAGAGAATATTACTAAACTGAGAGAATATTACTAAACTGAGAGAATATTACTAAACTGAGAGAGTATTACTAAACTGGGTGAGTATTACTAAACTGAGAGAATATTACTAAACTGAGAGAGTATTACTAAACTGAGAGAGTATTACTCAACGGGGAGAGTATTACTAAACTGAG
The DNA here is from genome assembly GCF_045679555.1 of Salvelinus alpinus. Classification (NCBI taxonomy): domain Eukaryota; kingdom Metazoa; phylum Chordata; class Actinopteri; order Salmoniformes; family Salmonidae; genus Salvelinus; species Salvelinus alpinus. Next base: position 5,360,690 of record NC_092093.1, on the reverse strand, counting down.
AGAATATTACTAAACTGAGACAGTATTACTAAACTGAGACAGTATTACTAAACTGAGAGAATGACTAAACTGAGAGTATTACTAAACAGAGAGTATTACTAAACTGAGAGAGTACTACTCAACTGAGAGAGTATTACTAAACTGAGAGAGTATTACTAGACTGAGAAAGCGGAGGGAGAAGTTCTAGACTGAGAGAGAATTACTAGACTGAGAGAGTATTACTCAACTGAGAGAGTATTACTAAACTGAGAAAGTATTACTAAACTGAGAGAATATTACTAAACTGAGAGAGTATTACTCAACTGAGAGAGTATTACTCAACTGAGAGAGCTGAGAGAGTATTACTAAACTGAGAGAGTATTACTAAACTGAGAGAGTATTACTAAACAGAGAGAGTATTACTAAACTGAGAGAGTATTACTAAACAGAGAGAACATTACTAAACAGAGAGAATATTACTAAACTGAGAGAATATTACTAAACTGAGAGAGCTGAGAGAGTATTACTAAACTGAAGGAGGATTACTAGACTGAGAGAGTATTGCTCAACTGAGAGAGTATTACTAAACGGAGAGAGTATTACTAAACTGAGAGAGTATTACTAAACTTAGAGAGTGTTACTAGACTGAGAAAGCTGAGGGAGAATTACTAGACTGGGAGAGTATTACTCAACTGAGAGAGTATTACTAAACTGAGAGAGTATTACTAAACTGAGAGAGCTGAGAGAGTATTACTAGGACTGAGAGTGTATTACTAGACTGAGAAAGCTGAGGGAGTATTACTAAACTGAGAGAGTTTTACTAAACTGAGAGAATATTACTAAACTGAGAGATTATTACTAAACTGAGAGAGTATTACTAACCCGAGAGAGTATTACTAAACTGAGAGAACATTACTAAACTGAGAGAATATTACTAAACTGAGAGAATATTACTAAACTGAGAGAGTATTACTAAACTGAGAGAATGACTAAACTGAGAGTATTACTAAACAGAGAGTATTACTAAACTGAGAGACTATTACTAAACTGAGAGAGTTTTACTAAACTGAGAGACTATTACTAAACAGAGAGAGCTAAGAGTATTACTAAACCGAGAGAGTATTACTAAACCGAGAGAGTATTACTAAACTGAGAGTATTACTCAACTGAGAGAGTATTACTGAACTGAGAGAGTATTACTAAACTGAGAGAGTATTACTAAACTGAGAGAATATTACTAAACTGAGAGAATATTACTAAACTGAGAGAATATTACTAAACTGAGAGAGTATTACTAAACTGAGAGAGTATTACTAAACTGAGAGAGTATTACTAAACTGAGAGAGTATTACTAAACTGGGAGAGTATTACTAAACTGAGAGAGTATTACTAAACTGAGAGAGTATTACTAAACTGAGAGAGTATTACTAAACTGAGAGAATGACTAAACTGAGAGTATTACTAAACAGAGAGTATTACTAAACTGAGAGAGTATTACTAACCAGAGAGAGTATTACTAAACTGAGAGAGTATTACTCAACTGAGAGAGTTTTACTAAACTGAGAGAGTACTACTCAACTGAGAGATTATTACTAAACTGAGAGAGTATTACTAGACTGAGAAAGCTGAGGGAGTATTACTAGACCGAGAGAGTATTACTCAACTGAGAGAGTATTACTAAATTGAGAGAGTATTACTAAACTGAGAGAGAATTACTAAACTGAGAGAGTATTACTAAACTGAGAGAGCTGAGAGAATAGTACTAAGCTGAGAGAATATTACTAAACTGAGAGAGTATTACTAAACTGAGAGAGTATTACTAAACCGAGAGAGTATTACTAAACTGAGAGAGTAGTAGTAAAATGAGAGAGTATTACTAAACTGAGGGAGTATTACTAAACTGAGAGAGTATTACTAACCCGAGAGAGTATTACTAAACTGAGAAAATATTACTAAACTGAGAGAGTATTACTAAACCGAGAGAGTATTACTAAACTGAGAGAGTATTACTAAACTGCGAGTATTACTAAACAGAGAGTATTACTAAACTGAGAGAGTATTACTAAACTGAAAGAGTATTACTAAACTGGGACAGTATTACTAAACCGAGAGAGTATTACTAAACTGAGAGAGTATTACTAAACTGAGAGAGTACTACTAAACTGAGAGAGTATTACTAAACCGAGAGAGTATTACTAAACTGAGAGAGTATTACTAACCTGAGAGAGTATTACTAACCCGAGAGAGTATTACTCAACTGAAAGAGTATTACTCAACTGAGAGAGTATTACTAAACTGAGAGAGTATTACTAAACTGAGGGAGTATTACTAAACTGAGAGAGTATTACTAACCTGAGAGAGTATTACTAAACAGAGAGAGCTGAGAGTATTACTAAACTGAGAGAGTATTACTAAACGGAGAGAGCTGAGAGTATTACTAAACCGAGAGAGTATTACTAAACTGAGAGAGTATTACTAAACTGAGAGGGTTTTACTAAACTGAGAGAGTATTACTAAACTGAGAGAGTATTACTGAACTGAGAGTATTACTAAACTGAGAGTATTACTAAACTGAGAGACTATTACTAAACTGAGAGAGTTTTACTAAACTGAGAGACTATTACTAAACAGAGAGAGCTAAGAGTATTACTAAACCGAGAGAGTATTACTAAACCGAGAGAGTATTACTAAACTGAGAGTATTACTCAACTGAGAGAGTATTACTGAACTGAGAGAGTATTACTAAACTGAGAGAGTATTACTAAACTGAGAGAATATTACTAAACTGAGAGAATATTACTAAACTGAGAGAATATTACTAAACTGAGAGAGTATTACTAAACTGGGTGAGTATTACTAAACTGAGAGAATATTACTAAACTGAGAGAGTATTACTCAACTGGGAGAGTATTACTAAACTGAGAGAATATTACTAAACTGAGAGAGTATTACTAAACTGAGAGAGTATTACTAAACTGAGAGAATGACTAAACTGAGAGTATTACTAAACTGAGAGAGTATTACTAAACTGAGAGAGTATTACTAACCAGAGAGAGTATTACTAAACTGAGAGAGTATTACTAAACTGAGAGAGTTTTACTAAACTGAGAGAGTACTACTCAACTGAGAGATTATTACTAAACTGAGAGAGTATTACTAGACTGAGAAAGCTGAGGGAGTATTACTAGACCGAGAGAGTATTACTCAACTGAGAGAGTATTACTAAATTGAGAGAGTATTACTAAACTGAGAGAGAATTACTAAACTGAGAGAGTATTACTAAACTGAGAGAGCTGAGAGAATAGTACTAAGCTGAGAGAATATTACTAAACTGAGAGAGTAGTAGTAAACTGAGAGAGTATTACTAACCCGAGAGAGTATTACTAAACTGAGAGATTAGTAGTAAAATGAGAGAGTATTACTAAACTGAGGGAGTATTACTAAACTGAGAGAGTATGACTAACCCGAGAGAGTATTACTAAACTGAGAGAATATTACTAAACTGAGAGAGTATTACTAAACTGAGAGAGTATTACTAAACTGAGAGAGTATTACTAAACTGAGAGAGTATTACTAAACTGGGAGTATTACTAAACTGAGAGAGTATTACTAAACTGAAAGAGTATTACTAAACTGGGACAGTATTACTAAACCGAGAGAGTATTACTAAACTGAGAGAGTATTACTAAACTGAGAGAGTACTACTAAACTGAGAGAGTATTACTAAACCGAGAGAGTATTACTAAACTGAGAGAGTATTACTAAACTGAGAGAGTATTACTAAACTGAGAGAGTATTACTCAACTGAAAGAGTATTACTCAACTGAGAGAGTATTACTAAACTGAGAGAGTATTACTAAACTGAGGGAGTATTACTAAACTGAGAGAGTATTACTAACCTGAGAGAGTATTACTAAACAGAGAGAGCTGAGAGTATTACTAAACTGAGAGAGTATTACTAAACGGAGAGAGCTGAGAGTATTACTAAACCGAGAGAGTATTACTAAACTGAGAGAGTATTACTAAACTGAGAGGGTTTTACTAAACTGAGAGAGTATTACTAAACTGAGAGAGTATTACTGAACTGAGAGTATTACTAAACTGAGAGTATTACTAAACTGAGAGACTATTACTAAACTGAGAGAGTTTTACTAAACTGAGAGACTATTACTAAACAGAGAGAGCTAAGAGTATTACTAAACCGAGAGAGTATTACTAAACCGAGAGAGTATTACTAAACTGGGTGAGTATTACTAAACTGAGAGAATTTTACTAAACTGAGACAGTATTACTAAACTGAGACAGTATTACTAAACTGAGAGAATGACTAAACTGAGAGTATTACTAAACAGAGAGTATTACTAAACTGAGAGAGTACTACTCAACTGAGAGAGTATTACTAAACTAAGAGAGTATTACTAGACTGAGAAAGCTGAGGGAGAATTTCTAGACTGAGAGAGAATTACTAGACTGAGAGAGTATTACTCAACTGAGAGAGTATTACTAAACTGAGAGAGTATTACTAAACTGAGAGAATATTACTAAACTGAGAGAGTATTACTCAACTGAGAGAGTATTACTAAACTGAGAGAGCTGAGAGAGTATTACTAAACTGAGAGAGTATTACTAAACTGAGAGAGTATTACTAAACAGAGAGAGTATTACTAAACTGAGAGAGTATTACTAAACAGAGAGAACATTACTAAACAGAGAGAATATTACTAAACTGAGAGAATATTACTAAACTGAGAGAGCTGAGAGAGTATTACTAAACTGAGGGAGGATTACTAGACTGAGAGAGTATTGCTCAACTGAGAGAGTATTACTAAACGGAGAGAGTATTACTAAACTGAGAGAGTATTACTAAACTTAGAGAGTGTTACTAGACTGAGAAAGCTGAGGGAGAATTACTAGACTGGGAGAGTATTACTCAACTGAGAGAGTATTACTAAACTGAGAGAGTATTACTAAACTGAGAGAGCTGAGAGAGTATTACTAGGACTGAGAGTGTATTACTAGACTGAGAAAGCTGAGGGAGTATTACTAAACTGAGAGAGTTTTACTAAACTGAGAGAATATTACTAAACTGAGAGATTATTACTAAACTGAGAGAGTATTACTAACCCGAGAGAGTATTACTAAACTGAGAGAACATTACTAAACTGAGAGAATATTACTAAACTGAGAGAATATTACTAAACTGAGAGAGTATTACTAAACTGAGAGAATGACTAAACTGAGAGTATTACTAAACAGAGAGTATTACTAAACTGAGAGACTATTACTAAACTGAGAGAGTTTTACTAAACTGAGAGACTATTACTAAACAGAGAGAGCTAAGAGTATTACTAAACCAAGAGAGTATTACTAAACCGAGAGAGTATTACTAAACTGAGAGAGTATTACTCAACTGAGAGAGTATTACTGAACTGAGGGAGTATTACAAAACTGAGAGAGTATTACTAAACTGAGAGAGTATTACTAAACTGAGAGAGTATTACTAAACTGAGAGAATATTACTAAACTGAGAGAATATTACTAAACTGAGAGAATATTACTAAACTGAGAGAGTATTACTAAACTGGGTGAGTATTACTAAACTGAGAGAATATTACTAAACTGAGAGAGTATTACTAAACTGAGAGAGTATTACTCAACTGGGAGAGTATTACTAAACTGAGAGAATATTACTAAACTGAGACAGTATTACTAAACTGAGACAGTATTACTAAACTGAGAGAATGACTAAAATGAGAGTATTACTAAACAGAGAGTATTACTAAACTGAGAGAGTATTACTAACCCGAGAGAGTATTACTAAACTGAGAGAGTATTACTCAACTGAGAGAGTTTTACTAAACTGAGAGAGTACTACTCAACTGAGAGATTATTACTAAACTGAGAGAGTATTACTAGACTGAGAAAGCTGAGGGAGTATTACTAGACCGAGAGAGTATTACTCAACTGAGAGAGTATTACTAAATTGAGAGAGTATTACTAAACTGAGAGAGAATTACTAAACTGAGAGAGCTGGGAGAGTATTACTAGACTGAGAGAGTATTACTAGACTTAGAAAGCTGAGGGAGTATTACTAGACAGAGAGTATTACTCAACTGAAAGAGTATTACTCAACTGGGAGAGTATTACTAAACTGAGAGAATATTACTCAACTGAGAGAGTATTACTAAACAGAGAGAGTATTACTAAACTGAGAGAGTATTACTAAACAGAGAGAACATTACTAAACAGAGAGAATATTACTAAACTGAGACAGTATTACTAAACTGAGAGAATGACTAAACTGAGAGTATTACTAAACAGAGAGTATTACTAAACTGAGAGAGTACTACTCAACTGAGAGAGTATTACTAAACTAAGAGAGTATTACTAGACTGAGAAAGCTGAGGGAGAATTTCTAAACTGAGGGAGTATTACTAAACTGAGAGAGTATTACTAACCCGAGAGAGTATTACTAAACTGAGAGAATATTACTAAACTGAGAGAGTATTACTAAACCGAGAGAGTATTACTAAACTGAGAGAGTATTACTAAACTGCGAGTATTACTAAACAGAGAGTATTACTAAACTGAGAGAGTATTACTAAACTGAAAGAGTATTACTAAACTGGGACAGTATTACTAAACCGAGAGAGTATTACTAAACTGAGAGAGTATTACTAAACTGAGAGAGTACTACTAAACTGAGAGAGTATTACTAAACCGAGAGAGTATTACTAAACTGAGAGAGTATTACTAACCTGAGAGAGTATTACTAACCCGAGAGAGTATTACTCAACTGAAAGAGTATTACTCAACTGAGAGAGTATTACTAAACTGAGAGAGTATTACTAAACTGAGGGAGTATTACTAAACTGAGAGAGTATTACTAAACTGAGGGAGTATTACTAAACTGAGAGAGTATTACTAACCTGAGAGAGTATTACTAAGCGGAGAGAGCTGAGAGTATTACTAAACCGAGAGAGTATTACTAAACTGAGAGAGTATTACTAAACTGAGAGGGTTTTACTAAACTGAGAGAGTATTACTAAACTGAGAGAGTATTACTGAACTGAGAGTATTACTAAACTGAGAGTATTACTAAACTGAGAGACTATTACTAAACTGAGAGAGTTTTACTAAACTGAGAGACTATTACTAAACAGAGAGAGCTAAGAGTATTACTAAACCGAGAGAGTATTACTAAACCGAGAGAGTATTACTAAACTGGGTGAGTATTACTAAACTGAGAGAATATTACTAAACTGAGAGAGTATTACTAAACTGAGAGAGTATTACTCAACTGGGAGAGTATTACTAAACTGAGAGAATATTACTAAACTGAGACAGTATTACTAAACTGAGACAGTATTACTAAACTGAGAGAATGACTAAACTGAGAGTATTACTAAACAGAGAGTATTACTAAACTGAGAGAGTACTACTCAACTGAGAGAGTATTACTAAACTGAGAGAGTATTACTAGACTGAGAAAGCTGAGGGAGAATTTCTAGACTGAGAGAGAATTACTAGACTGAGAGAGTATTACTCAACTGAGAGAGTATTACTAAACTGAGAGAGTATTACTAAACTGAGAGAATATTACTAAACTGAGAGAGTATTACTCAACTGAGAGAGTATTACTAAACTGAGAGAGCTGAGAGAGTATTACTAAACTGAGAGAGTATTACTAAACTGAGAGAGTATTACTAAACAGAGAGAGTATTACTAAACTGAGAGAGTATTACTAAACAGAGAGAACATTACTAAACAGAGAGAATATTACTAAACTGAGAGAATATTACTAAACTGAGAGAGCTGAGAGAGTATTACTAAACTGAGGGAGGATTACTAGACTGAGAGAGTATTGCTCAACTGAGAGAGTATTACTAAACGGAGAGAGTATTACTAAACTGAGAGAGTATTACTAAACTTAGAGAGTGTTACTAGACTGAGAAAGCTGAGGGAGAATTACTAGACTGGGAGAGTATTACTCAACTGAGAGAGTATTACTAAACTGAGAGAGTATTACTAAACTGAGAGAGCTGAGAGAGTATTACTAGGACTGAGAGTGTATTACTAGACTGAGAAAGCTGAGGGAGTATTACTAAACTGAGAGAGTTTTACTAAACTGAGAGAATATTACTAAACTGAGAGATTATTACTAAACTGAGAGAGTATTACTAACCCGAGAGAGTATTACTAAACTGAGAGAACATTACTAAACTGAGAGAATATTACTAAACTGAGAGAATATTACTAAACTGAGAGAGTATTACTAAACTGAGAGAATGACTAAACTGAGAGTATTACTAAACAGAGAGTATTACTAAACTGAGAGACTATTACTAAACTGAGAGAGTTTTACTAAACTGAGAGACTATTACTAAACAGAGAGAGCTAAGAGTATTACTAAACCGAGAGAGTATTACTAAACCGAGAGAGTATTACTAAACTGAGAGACTATTACTAAACAGAGAGAGCTAAGAGTATTACTAAACCGAGAGAGTATTACTAAACCGAGAGAGTATTACAAAACTGAGAGATTATTACTAAACTGAGAGAGTATTACTAAACTGAGAGAGTATTACTAAACAGAGAGTATTACTAAACTGAGAGACTATTACTAAACTGAGAGAGTTTTACTAAACTGAGAGACTATTACTAAACAGAGAGAGCTAAGAGTATTACTAAACCGAGAGAGTATTACTAAACCGAGAGAGTATTACTAAACTGAGAGAGTATTACTCAACTGAGAGAGTATTACTGAACTGAGGGAGTATTACAAAACTGAGAGAGTATTACTAAACTGAGAGAGTATTACTAAACTGAGAGAGTATTACTAAACTGAGAGAATATTACTAAACTGAGAGAGTATTACTAAACTGGGTGAGTATTACTAAACTGAGAGAATATTACTAAACTGAGAGAGTATTACTAAACTGAGAGAGTATTACTCAACTGGGAGAGTATTACTAAACTGAGAGAATATTACTAAACTGAGACAGTATTACTAAACTGAGACAGTATTACTAAACTGAGAGAATGACTAAACTGAGAGTATTACTAAACAGAGAGTATTACTAAACTGAGAGAGTATTACTAACCCGAGAGAGTATTACTAAACTGAGAGAGTATTACTCAACTGAGAGAGTTTTACTAAACTGAGAGAGTACTACTCAACTGAGAGATTATTACTAAACTGAGAGAGTATTACTAGACTGAGAAAGCTGAGGGAGTATTACTAGACCGAGAGAGTATTACTCAACTGAGAGAGTATTACTAAATTGAGAGAGTATTACTAAACTGAGAGAGAATTACTAAACTGAGAGAGCTGGGAGAGTATTACTAGACTGAGAGAGTATTACTAGACTGAGAAAGCTGAGGGAGTATTACTAGACAGAGAGTATTACTCATCTGAAAGAGTATTACTCAACTGGGAGAGTATTACTAAACTGAGAGAATATTACTCAACTGAGAGAGTATTACTAAACAGAGAGAGTATTACTAAACTGAGAGAGTATTACTAAACAGAGAGAACATTACTAAACAGAGAGAATATTACTAAACTGAGAGAATATTACTAAACTGAGAGAGCTGAGAGAGTATTACTAAACTGAGAGAATATTACTAAACTGAGAGAGTAGTAGTAAACTGAGAGAGTATTACTAACTCGAGAGGGTATTACTAAATCCGAGAGAGTATTACTAACTCGAGTGAGTATTACTAGACCGAGAGAGTATTACTAGACTGAGAGAGTATTACCAAACTGAGAGAGTATTACTAAACTGAGAGAGTATTAGTAAACTGGGAGAGTATTACTAAACTGAGAGAGTATTACTAACCCGAGAGAGTATTACTAGACTGAGAGAGTATTACTAAACTGAGAGAGTATTACTAAACTGAGAGAGTATTACTAAACTGAGAGAGTATTACTAAACTTAGAGAGTGTTACTAGACTGAGAGAGTATTACTCAACTGAGAGAGTATTACTAAACTGAGAGAGTATTACGAGACTGAGAAAGCTGAGGGAGAATTACTAAACTGAGAGAGTATTACTAAACTGAGAGAGTATTACTAAACTGAGAGAGTATTACTAAACTGAGAGAGCTGAGAGAGTATTACTAGGACTGAGAGAGTATTACTAGACTGAGAAAGCTGAGGGAGTATTACTAAACTGAGAGAGTTTTACTAAACTGAGAGAATATTACTAAACTGAGAGATTATTACTAAACTGAGAGAGTATTACTAACCCGAGAGAGTATTACTAAACTGAGAGAACATTACTAAACTGAGAGAATATTACTAAACTGAGAGAATATTACTAAACTGAGAGAGTATTACTAAACTGAGAGAGCTGAGAGAATAGTACTAAGCTGAGAGAATATTACTAAACTGAGAGAGTAGTAGTAAACTGAGAGAGTATTACTAACCCGAGAGAGTATTACTAAACTGAGAGATTAGTAGTAAAATGAGAGAGTATTACTAAACTGAGAGAGTATTACTAAACTGAGAGAGTATTACTAACCCGAGAGAGTATTACTAAACTGAGAGAATATTACTAAACTGAGAGAGTATTACTAAACCGAGAGAGTTTTACTAAACTGAGAGAGTATTACTAAACTGCGAGTATTACTAAACAGAGAGTATTACTAAACTGAGAGAGTATTACTAAACTGAAAGAGTATTACTAAACTGGGACAGTATTACTAAACCGAGAGAGTATTACTAAACTGAGAGAGTATTACTAAACTGAGAGAGTACTACTAAACTGAGAGAGTATTACTAAACCGAGAGAGTATTACTAAACTGAGAGAGTATTACTAACCTGAGAGAGTATTACTAACCCGAGAGAGTATTACTCAACTGAAAGAGTATTACTCAACTGAGAGAGTATTACTAAACTGAGAGAGTATTACTAAACTGAGGGAGTATTACTAAACTGAGAGAGTATTACTAACCTGAGAGAGTATTACTAAACAGAGAGAGCTGAGAGTATTACTAAACTGAGAGAGTATTACTAAACGGAGAGAGCTGAGCGTATTACTAAACCGAGAGAGTATTACTAAACTGAGAGAGTATTACTAAACTGAGAGGGTTTTACTAAACTGAGAGAGTATTACTAAACTGAGAGAGTATTACTGAACTGAGAGTATTACTAAACTGAGAGTATTACTAAACTGAGAGACTATTACTAAACTGAGAGAGTTTTACTAAACTGAGAGACTATTACTAAACTGAGAGAGAGCTAAGAGTATTACTAAACCGAGAGAGTATTACTAAACCGAGAGAGTATTACTAAACTAAGAGAGTATTACTCAACTGAGAGAGTATTACTGAACTGAGGGAGTATTACAAAACTGAGAGAGTATTACTAAACTGAGAGAATATTACTAAACTGAGAGAATATTACTAAACTGAGAGAATATTACTAAACTGAGAGAGTATTACTAAACTGGGTGAGTATTACTAAACTGAGAGAATATTACTAAACTGAGAGAGTATTACTAAACTGAGAGAGTATTACTCAACTGGGAGAGTATTACTAAACTGAGTGAGTATTACTAAACTGAGAGAGTATTACTAAACTGAGAGAATGACTAAACTGAGAGTATTACTAAACAGAGAATATTACTAAACTGAGAGAGTATTACTAACCCGAGAGAGTATTACTAAACTGAGAGAGTATTACTCAACTGAGAGAGTTTTACTAAACTGAGAGAGTACTACTCTACTGAGAGAGTATTACTAGACTGAGAAAGCTGAGGGAGTATTACTAGACCGAGAGAGTATTACTCAACTGAGAGAGTATTACTAAATTGATAGAGTATTACTAAACTGAGAGAGAATTACTAAACTGAGAGAGCTGGGAGAGTATTACTAGACTGAGAGAGTATTACTAGACTGAGAAAGCTGAGGGAGTATTGCTAGACTGAGAGAGTATTACTCAACTGAAAGAGTATTACTCAACTGGGAGAGTATTACTAAACTGAGAGAATATTACTCAACTGAGAGAGTATTACTCAACTGAGAGAGTATTACTAAACTGAGAGAGTATTACTAAACTTAGAGAGTATTACTAAACTGAGAGAGTATTACTAAACTGAGAGAGTATTACTAAACTGAGAGAGTATTACTAAACTGAGAGAGTACTACTAAACTGAGAGAGTATTACTAAACTGAGAGAGTATTACTAGACTGAGAAAGCTGAGGGAGAATTTCTAGACTGAGAGAGAATTACTAGACTGAGAGAGTATTACTCAACTGAGAGAGTATTACTCAACTGAGAGAGTATTACTAAACTGAGAGAATATTACTAAACTGAGAGAGTATTACTCAACTGGGAGAGTATTACTAAACTGAGAGAGTATTACTAAACTGAGAGAGTATTACTAAACTGAGAGAATGACTAAACTGAGAGTATTACTAAACAGAGAATATTACTAAACTGAGAGAGTATTACTAACCCGAGAGAGTATTACTAAACTGAGAGAGTATTACTCAACTGAGAGAGTTTTACTAAACTGAGAGAGTACTACTCAACTGAGAGAGTATTACTAAACTGAGAGAGTATTACTAGACTGAGAAAGCCGAGGGAGTATTACTAGACCGATAGAGTATTACTCAACTGAGAGAGTATTACTAAATTGAGAGAGTATTACTAAACTGAGAGAGAATTACTAAACTGAGAGAGCTGGGAGAGTATTACTAGACTGAGAGAGTATTACTAGACTGAGAAAGCTGAGGGAGTATTGCTAGACTGAGAGAGTATTACTCAACTGAAAGAGTATTACTCAACTGGGAGAGTATTACTAAACTGAGAGAATATTACTCAACTGAGAGAGTATTACTCAACTGAGAGAGTATTACTAAACTGAGAGAGTATTACTAAACTTAGAGAGTGTTACTAGACTGAGAGAGTATTACTAAACTGAGAGAGTATTACTAAACAGAGAGTATTACTAAACTGAGAGAGTACTACTCAACTGAGAGAGTATTACTAAACTGGGAGAGTATTACTAGACTGAGAAAGCTGAGGGAGAATTTCTAGACTGAGAGAGAATTACTAGACTGAGAGAGTATTACTCAACTGAGAGAGTATTACTAAACTGAGAGAGTATTACTAAACTGAGAGAATATTACTAAACTGAGAGAGTATTACTCAACTGAGAGAGTATTACTAAACTGAGAGAGCTGAGAGAGTATTACTAAACTGAGAGAATATTACTAAACTGAGAGATTATTACTAAATTGAGAGAGTATTACTAAACTGAGAGAGTATTACTAAACAGAGAGAGTATTACTAAACTGAGAGAGTATTACTAAACTGAGAGAATATTACTAAACTGAGAGAGTATTACTCAACTGAGAGAGTATTACTAAACTGAGAGAGCTGAGAGAGTATTACTAAACTGAGAGAATATTACTAAACTGAGAGATTATTACTAAATTGAGAGAGTATTACTAAACTGAGAGAGTATTACTAAACAGAGAGAGTATTACTAAACTGAGAGAGTATTACTAAACAAAGAGAACATTACTAAACAGAGAGAATATTACTAAACTGAGAGAATATTACTAAACTGAGAGAGTATTACTAAACTGAGAGAGCTGAGAGAGTATTACTAAACTGAGAGAATATTACTAAACTGAGAGAATATTACTAAACTGAGAGAGTATTACTAAACTGAGAGAGCTGAGAGAGTATTACTAAACTGAGAGAATATTACTAAACTGAGAGAGTAGTAGTAAACTGAGAGAGTATTACTAACTCGAGAGAGTATTACTAGACTGAGAGAGTATTACTAAACTGAGAGAGTATTACTAAACCGAGGGAGTATTACTAAACCGAGAGAGTATTACTAAACCGAGAGAGTATTACTAAACCCGAGAGAGTATTACTAACTCTAGTGAGTATTACTAGACCGAGAGAGTATTACTAGACTGAGAGAGTATTACCAAACTGAGAGAGTATTACTAAACTGAGAGAGTATTACTAAACTGGGAGAGTATTACTAAACCGAGAGAGTATTACTAAACCGAGAGAGTATTACTAAACCCGAGAGAGTATTACTAACTCTAGTGAGTATTACTAGACCGAGAGAGTATTACTAGACTGAGAGAGTATTACCAAACTGAGAGAGTATTACTAAACTGAGAGAGTATTACTAAACTGGGAGAGTATTACTAAACGGAGAGAGTATTACTAAACTGAGGGAGGATTACTAGACTGAGAGAGTATTGTTCAACTGAGAGAGTATTACTAAACTTAGAGAGTGTTACTATACTGAGAGAGTATTTCTCAACTGAGAGAGTATTGCTAAACTGGGAGAGTATTACTAGACTGAGAAAGCTGAGGGAGAATTACTAGACTGGGAGAGTATTACTCAACTGAGAGAGTATTACTAAACTGAGAGAGTATTACTAAACTGAGAGAGCTGAGAGAGTATTACTAGGACTGAGAGAGTATTACTAGACTGAGAAAGCTGAGGGAGTATTACTAAACTAAGAGAGTTTTACTAAACTGAGAGAATATTACTAAACTGAGAGATTATTACTAAACTGAGATAGTATTACTAAACTGAGAGAGTACTACTCAACTGAGAGAGTATTACTAAACTGAGAGAGTATTACTAGACTGAGAAAGCTGAGGGAGTATTACTAGACCGAGAGAGTATTACTCAACTGAGAGAGTATTACTAAATTGAGAGAGTATTACTAAACTGAGAGAGTATTACTAAATTGAGAGAGTATTACTAAACTGAGAGAGAATTACTAAACTGAGAGAGCTGGGAGAGTATTACTAGACTGAGAGAGTATTACTAGACTGAGAAAGCTGAGGGAGTATTACTAGACTGAGAGAGTATTACTCAACTGAAAGAGTATTACTCAACTGGGAGAGTATTACTAAACTGGGAGAATATTACTCAACTGAGAGTATATTACTCAACTGAGAGAGTATTACTAAACTGAGAGAGTATTACTAAACTTAGAGAGTGTTACTAGACTGAGAGAATATTACTCAACTGAGAGAGTATTACTAAACCGAGAGAGTATTACTAAACTGAGAGAGTATTACTAAACTGCGAGTATTACTAAACAGAGAGTATTACTAAACTGAGAGAGTATTACTAAACTGAAAGAGTATTACTAAACTGGGACAGTATTACTAAACCGAGAGAGTATTACTAAACTGAGAGAGTATTACTAAACTGAGAGAGTACTACTAAACTGAGAGAGTATTACTAAACTGAGAGAGTATTACTAAACTGAGAGAGTATTACTAAACTGAGAGAGTATTACTAAACTGAGAGAGTATTACTCAACTGAAAGAGTATTACTCAACTGAGAGAGTATTACTAAACTGAGAGAGTATTACTAAACTGAGGGAGTATTACTAAACTGAGAGAGTATTACTAACCTGAGAGAGTATTACTAAACAGAGAGAGCTGAGAGTATTACTAAACTGAGAGAGTATTACTAAACGGAGAGAGCTGAGAGTATTACTAAACCGAGAGAGTATTACTAAACTGAGAGAGTATTACTAAACTGAGAGGGTTTTACTAAACTGAGAGAGTATTACTAAACTGAGAGAGTATTACTGAACTGAGAGTATTACTAAACTGAGAGTATTACTAAACTGAGAGACTATTACTAAACTGAGAGAGTTTTACTAAACTGAGAGACTATTACTAAACAGAGAGAGCTAAGAGTATTACTAAACCGAGAGAGTATTACTAAACCGAGAGAGTATTACTAAACTGGGTGAGTATTACTAAACTGAGAGAATTTTACTAAACTGAGACAGTATTACTAAACTGAGACAGTATTACTAAACTGAGAGAATGACTAAACTGAGAGTATTACTAAACAGAGAGTATTACTAAACTGAGAGAGTACTACTCAACTGAGAGAGTATTACTAAACTAAGAGAGTATTACTAGACTGAGAAAGCTGAGGGAGAATTTCTAGACTGAGAGAGAATTACTAGACTGAGAGAGTATTACTCAACTGAGAGAGTATTACTAAACTGAGAGAGTATTACTAAACTGAGAGAATATTACTAAACTGAGAGAGTATTACTCAACTGAGAGAGTATTACTAAACTGAGAGAGCTGAGAGAGTATTACTAAACTGAGAGAGTATTACTAAACTGAGAGAGTATTACTAAACAGAGAGAGTATTACTAAACTGAGAGAGTATTACTAAACAGAGAGAACATTACTAAACAGAGAGAATATTACTAAACTGAGAGAATATTACTAAACTGAGAGAGCTGAGAGAGTATTACTAAACTGAGGGAGGATTACTAGACTGAGAGAGTATTGCTCAACTGAAAGAGTATTACTAAACGGAGAGAGTATTACTAAACTGAGAGAGTATTACTAAACTTAGAGAGTGTTACTAGACTGAGAAAGCTGAGGGAGAATTACTAGACTGGGAGAGTATTACTCAACTGAGAGAGTATTACTAAACTGAGTGAGTATTACTAAACTGAGAGAGTATTACTAAACTGAGAGAATGACTAAACTGAGAGTATTACTAAACAGAGAATATTACTAAACTGAGAGAGTATTACTAACCCGAGATAGTATTACTAAACTGAGAGAGTATTACTCAACTGAGAGAGTTTTACTAAACTGAGAGAGTACTACTCTACTGAGAGAGTATTACTAGACTGAGAAAGCTGAGGGAGTATTACTAGACCGAGAGAGTATTACTCAACTGAGAGAGTATTACTAAATTGATAGAGTATTACTAAACTGAGAGAGAATTACTAAACTGAGAGAGCTGGGAGAGTATTACTAGACTGAGAGAGTATTACTAGACTGAGAAAGCTGAGGGAGTATTGCTAGACTGAGAGAGTATTACTCAACTGAAAGAGTATTACTCAACTGGGAGAGTATTACTAAACTGAGAGAATATTACTCAACTGAAAGAGTATTACTCAACTGGGAGAGTATTACTAAACTGAGAGAGTATTACTAAACTTAGAGAGTGTTACTAGACTGAGAGAGTATTACTAAACTGAGAGAGTATTACTAAACAGAGAGTATTACTAAACTGAGAGAGTACTACTCAACTGAGAGAGTATTACTAAACTGGGAGAGTATTACTAGACTGAGAAAGCTGAGGGAGAATTTCTAGACTGAGAGAGAATTACTAGACTGAGAGAGTATTACTCAACTGAGAGAGTATTACTCAACTGAGAGAGTATTACTAAACTGAGAGAATATTACTAAACTGAGAGAGTATTACTCAACTGGGAGAGTATTACTAAACTGAGAGAGTATTACTAAACTGAGAGAGTATTACTAAACTGAGAGAATGACTAAACTGAGAGTATTACTAAACAGAGAATATTACTAAACTGAGAGAGTATTACTAACCCGAGAGAGTATTACTAAACTGAGAGAGTATTACTCAACTGAGAGAGTTTTACTAAACTGAGAGAGTACTACTCAACTGAGAGAGTATTACTAAACTGAGAGAGTATTACTAGACTGAGAAAGCCGAGGGAGTATTACTAGACCGATAGAGTATTACTCAACTGAGAGAGTATTACTAAATTGAGAGAGTATTACTAAACTGAGAGAGAATTACTAAACTGAGAGAGCTGGGAGAGTATTACTAGACTGAGAGAGTATTACTAGACTGAGAAAGCTGAGGGAGTATTGCTAGACTGAGAGAGTATTACTCAACTGAAAGAGTATTACTCAACTGGGAGAGTATTACTAAACTGAGAGAATATTACTCAACTGAGAGAGTATTACTCAACTGAGAGAGTATTACTAAACTGAGAGAGTATTACTAAACTTAGAGAGTGTTACTAGACTGAGAGAGTATTACTAAACTGAGAGAGTATTACTAAACAGAGAGTATTACTAAACTGAGAGAGTACTACTCAACTGAGAGAGTATTACTAAACTGGGAGAGTATTACTAGACTGAGAAAGCTGAGGGAGAATTTCTAGACTGAGAGAGAATTACTAGACTGAGAGAGTATTACTCAACTGAGAGAGTATTACTAAACTGAGAGAGTATTACTAAACTGAGAGAATATTACTAAACTGAGAGAGTATTACTCAACTGAGAGAGTATTACTAAACTGAGAGAGCTGAGAGAGTATTACTAAACTGAGAGAATATTACTAAACTGAGAGAGTATTACTAAACTGAGAGAGTATTACTAAACAAAGAGAACATTACTAAACAGAGAGAATATTACTAAACTGAGAGAATATTACTAAACTGAGAGAGTATTACTAAACTGAGAGAGCTGAGAGAGTATTACTAAACTGAGAGAATATTACTAAACTGAGAGAATATTACTAAACTGAGAGAGTATTACTAAACTGAGAGAGCTGAGAGAGTATTACTAAACTGAGAGAATATTACTAAACTGAGAGAGTAGTAGTAAACTGAGAGAGTATTACTAACTCGAGAGAGTATTACTAGACTGAGAGAGTATTACTAAACTGAGAGAGTATTACTAAACCGAGGGAGTATTACTAAACCGAGAGAGTATTACTAAACCGAGAGAGTATTACTAAACCCGAGAGAGTATTACTAACTCTAGTGAGTATTACTAGACCGAGAGAGTATTACTAGACTGAGAGAGTATTACCAAACTGAGAGAGTATTACTAAACTGAGAGAGTATTACTAAACTGGGAGAGTATTACTAAACCGAGAGAGTATTACTAAACCGAGAGAGTATTACTAAACCCGAGAGAGTATTACTAACTCTAGTGAGTATTACTAGACCGAGAGAGTATTACTAGACTGAGAGAGTATTACCAAACTGAGAGAGTATTACTAAACTGAGAGAGTATTACTAAACTGGGAGAGTATTACTAAACGGAGAGAGTATTACTAAACTGAGGGAGGATTACTAGACTGAGAGAGTATTGTTCAACTGAGAGAGTATTACTAAACTTAGAGAGTGTTACTATACTGAGAGAGTATTTCTCAACTGAGAGAGTATTACTAAACTGGGAGAGTATTACTAGACTGAGAAAGCTGAGGGAGAATTACTAGACTGGGAGAGTATTACTCAACTGAGAGAGTATTACTAAACTGAGAGAGTATTACTAAACTGAGAGAGCTGAGAGAGTATTACTAGGACTGAGAGAGTATTACTAGACTGAGAAAGCTGAGGGAGTATTACTAAACTAAGAGAGTTTTACTAAACTGAGAGAATATTACTAAACTGAGAGATTATTACTAAACTGAGATAGTATTACTAAACTGAGAGAGTACTACTCAACTGAGAGAGTATTACTAAACTGAGAGAGTATTACTAGACTGAGAAAGCTGAGGGAGTATTACTAGACCGAGAGAGTATTACTCAACTGAGAGAGTATTACTAAATTGAGAGAGTATTACTAAATTGAGAGAGTATTACTAAACTGAGAGAGAATTACTAAACTGAGAGAGCTGGGAGAGTATTACTAGACTGAGAGAGTATTACTAGACTGAGAAAGCTGAGGGAGTATTACTAGACTGAGAGAGTATTACTCAACTGAAAGAGTATTACTCAACTGGGAGAGTATTACTAAACTGAGAGAATATTACTCAACTGAGAGTATATTACTCAACTGAGAGAGTATTACTAAACTGAGAGAGTATTACTAAACTTAGAGAGTGTTACTAGACTGAGAGAATATTACTCAACTGAGAGAGTATTACTAAACCGAGAGAGTATTACTAAACTGAGAGAGTATTACTAAACTGCGAGTATTACTAAACAGAGAGTATTACTAAACTGAGAGAGTATTACTAAACTGAAAGAGTATTACTAAACTGGGACAGTATTACTAAACCGAGAGAGTATTACTAAACTGAGAGAGTATTACTAAACTGAGAGAGTACTACTAAACTGAGAGAGTATTACTAAACCGAGAGAGTATTACTAAACTGAGAGAGTATTACTAACCTGAGAGAGTATTACTAACCCGAGAGAGTATTACTCAACTGAAAGAGTATTACTCAACTGAGAGAGTATTACTAAACTGAGAGAGTATTACTAAACTGAGGGAGTATTACTAAACTGAGAGAGTATTACTAACCTGAGAGAGTATTACTAAACAGAGAGAGCTGAGAGTATTACTAAACTGAGAGAGTATTACTAAACGGAGAGAGCTGAGAGTATTACTAAACCGAGAGAGTATTACTAAACTGAGAGAGTATTACTAAACTGAGAGGGTTTTACTAAACTGAGAGAGTATTACTAAACTGAGAGAGTATTACTGAACTGAGAGTATTACTAAACTGAGAGTATTACTAAACTGAGAGACTATTACTAAACTGAGAGAGTTTTACTAAACTGAGAGACTATTACTAAACAGAGAGAGCTAAGAGTATTACTAAACCGAGAGAGTATTACTAAACCGAGAGAGTATTACTAAACTGGGTGAGTATTACTAAACTGAGAGAATTTTACTAAACTGAGACAGTATTACTAAACTGAGACAGTATTACTAAACTGAGAGAATGACTAAACTGAGAGTATTACTAAACAGAGAGTATTACTAAACTGAGAGAGTACTACTCAACTGAGAGAGTATTACTAAACTAAGAGAGTATTACTAGACTGAGAAAGCTGAGGGAGAATTTCTAGACTGAGAGAGAATTACTAGACTGAGAGAGTATTACTCAACTGAGAGAGTATTACTAAACTGAGAGAGTATTACTAAACTGAGAGAATATTACTAAACTGAGAGAGTATTACTCAACTGAGAGAGTATTACTAAACTGAGAGAGCTGAGAGAGTATTACTAAACTGAGAGAGTATTACTAAACTGAGAGAGTATTACTAAACAGAGAGAGTATTACTAAACTGAGAGAGTATTACTAAACAGAGAGAACATTACTAAACAGAGAGAATATTACTAAACTGAGAGAATATTACTAAACTGAGAGAGCTGAGAGAGTATTACTAAACTGAGGGAGGATTACTAGACTGAGAGAGTATTGCTCAACTGAAAGAGTATTACTAAACGGAGAGAGTATTACTAAACTGAGAGAGTATTACTAAACTTAGAGAGTGTTACTAGACTGAGAAAGCTGAGGGAGAATTACTAGACTGGGAGAGTATTACTCAACTGAGAGAGTATTACTAAACTGAGAGAGTATTACTAAACTGAGAGAGCTGAGAGAGTATTACTAGGACTGAGAGTGTATTACTAGACTGAGAAAGCTGAGGGAGTATTACTAAACTGAGAGAGTTTTACTAAACTGAGAGAATATTACTAAACTGAGAGATTATTACTAAACTGAGAGAGTATTACTAACCCGAGAGAGTATTACTAAACTGAGAGAACATTACTAAACTGAGAGAATATTACTAAACTGAGAGAATATTACTAAACTGAGAGAGTATTACTAAACTGAGAGAATGACTAAACTGAGAGTATTACTAAACAGAGAGTATTACTAAACTGAGAGACTATTACTAAACTGAGAGAGTTTTACTAAACTGAGAGACTATTACTAAACAGAGAGAGCTAAGAGTATTACTAAACCAAGAGAGTATTACTAAACCGAGAGAGTATTACTAAACTGAGAGAGTATTACTCAACTGAGAGAGTATTACTGAACTGAGGGAGTATTACAAAACTGAGAGAGTATTACTAAACTGAGAGAGTATTACTAAACTGAGAGAGTATTACTAAACTGAGAGAATATTACTAAACTGAGAGAATATTACTAAACTGAGAGAATATTACTAAACTGAGAGAGTATTACTAAACTGAGAGAGTATTACTAAACTGAGAGAATATTACTAAACTGAGAGAGTATTCCTAAACTGAGAGAGTATTACTCAACTGAGAGAGTATTACTAAACTGAGAGAGTATTACTAAACTGAGACAGTATTACTAAACTGAGACAGTATTACTAAACTGAGAGAATGACTAAAATGAGAGTATTACTAAACAGAGAGTATTACTAAACTGAGAGAGTATTACTAACCCGAGAGAGTATTACTAAACTGAGAGAGTATTACTCAACTGAGAGAGTTTTACTAAACTGAGAGAGTACTACTCAACTGAGAGATTATTACTAAACTGAGAGAGTATTACTAGACTGAGAAAGCTGAGGGAGTATTACTAGACCGAGAGAGTATTACTCAACTGAGAGAGTATTACTAAATTGAGAGATTATTACTCAACTGAGAGAGTATTACTAAACTGAGAGAGTATTACTAAACTGAAAGAGTATTACTAAACTGGGACAGTATTACTAAACCGAGAGAGTATTACTAAACTGAGAGAGTATTACTAAACTGAGAGAGTACTACTAAACTGAGAGAGTATTACTAAACTGAGAGAGTATTACTAAACTGAGAGAGTATTACTAAACTGAGAGAGTATTACTAACCCGAGAGAGTATTACTCAACTGAAAGAGTATTACTCAACTGAGAGAGTATTACTAAACTGAGAGAGTATTACTAAACTGAGGGAGTATTACTAAACTGAGAGAGTATTACTAACCTGAGAGAGTATTACTAAACAGAGAGAGCTGAGAGTATTACTAAACTGAGAGAGTATTACTAAACGGAGAGAGCTGAGAGTATTACTAAACCGAGAGAGTATTACTAAACTGAGAGAGTATTACTAAACTGAGAGGGTTTTACTAAACTGAGAGAGTATTACTAAACTGAGAGAGTATTACTGAACTGAGAGTATTACTAAACTGAGAGTATTACTAAACTGAGAGACTATTACTAAACTGAGAGAGTTTTACTAAACTGAGAGACTATTACTAAACAGAGAGAGCTAAGAGTATTACTAAACCGAGAGAGTATTACTAAACCGAGAGAGTATTACTAAACTGGGTGAGTATTACTAAACTGAGAGAATTTTACTAAACTGAGACAGTATTACTAAACTGAGACAGTATTACTAAACTGAGAGAATGACTAAACTGAGAGTATTACTAAACAGAGAGTATTACTAAACTGAGAGAGTACTACTCAACTGAGAGAGTATTACTAAACTAAGAGAGTATTACTAGACTGAGAAAGCTGAGGGAGAATTTCTAGACTGAGAGAGAATTACTAGACTGAGAGAGTATTACTCAACTGAGAGAGTATTACTAAACTGAGAGAGTATTACTAAACTGAGAGAATATTACTAAACTGAGAGAGTATTACTCAACTGAGAGAGTATTACTAAACTGAGAGAGCTGAGAGAGTATTACTAAACTGAGAGAGTATTACTAAACTGAGAGAGTATTACTAAACAGAGAGAGTATTACTAAACTGAGAGAGTATTACTAAACAGAGAGAACATTACTAAACAGAGAGAATATTACTAAACTGAGAGAATATTACTAAACTGAGAGAGCTGAGAGAGTATTACTAAACTGAGGGAGGATTACTAGACTGAGAGAGTATTGCTCAACTGAGAGAGTATTACTAAACGGAGAGAGTATTACTAAACTGAGAGAGTATTACTAAACTTAGAGAGTGTTACTAGACTGAGAAAGCTGAGGGAGAATTACTAGACTGGGAGAGTATTACTCAACTGAGAGAGTATTACTAAACTGAGAGAGTATTACTAAACTGAGAGAGCTGAGAGAGTATTACTAGGACTGAGAGTGTATTACTAGACTGAGAAAGCTGAGGGAGTATTACTAAACTGAGAGAGTTTTACTAAACTGAGAGAATATTACTAAACTGAGAGATTATTACTAAACTGAGAGAGTATTACTAACCCGAGAGAGTATTACTAAACTGAGAGAACATTACTAAACTGAGAGAATATTACTAAACTGAGAGAATATTACTAAACTGAGAGAGTATTACTAAACTGAGAGAATGACTAAACTGAGAGTATTACTAAACAGAGAGTATTACTAAACTGAGAGACTATTACTAAACTGAGAGAGTTTTACTAAACTGAGAGACTATTACTAAACAGAGAGAGCTAAGAGTATTACTAAACCAAGAGAGTATTACTAAACCGAGAGAGTATTACTAAACTGAGAGAGTATTACTCAACTGAGAGAGTATTACTGAACTGAGGGAGTATTACAAAACTGAGAGAGTATTACTAAACTGAGAGAGTATTACTAAACTGAGAGAGTATTACTAAACTGAGAGAATATTACTAAACTGAGAGAATATTACTAAACTGAGAGAATATTACTAAACTGAGAGAGTATTACTAAACTGGGTGAGTATTACTAAACTGAGAGAATATTACTAAACTGAGAGAGTATTACTAAACTGAGAGAGTATTACTCAACTGGGAGAGTATTACTAAACTGAGAGAATATTACTAAACTGAGACAGTATTACTAAACTGAGACAGTATTACTAAACTGAGAGAATGACTAAAATGAGAGTATTACTAAACAGAGAGTATTACTAAACTGAGAGAGTATTACTAACCCGAGAGAGTATTACTAAACTGAGAGAGTATTACTCAACTGAGAGAGTTTTACTAAACTGAGAGAGTACTACTCAACTGAGAGATTATTACTAAACTGAGAGAGTATTACTAGACTGAGAAAGCTGAGGGAGTATTACTAGACCGAGAGAGTATTACTCAACTGAGAGAGTATTACTAAATTGAGAGAGTATTACTAAACTGAGAGAGAATTACTAAACTGAGAGAGCTGGGAGAGTATTACTAGACTGAGAGAGTATTACTAGACTTAGAAAGCTGAGGGAGTATTACTAGACAGAGAGTATTACTCAACTGAAAGAGTATTACTCAACTGGGAGAGTATTACTAAACTGAGAGAATATTACTCAACTGAGAGAGTATTACTAAACAGAGAGAGTATTACTAAACTGAGAGAGTATTACTAAACAGAGAGAACATTACTAAACAGAGAGAATATTACTAAACTGAGACAGTATTACTAAACTGAGAGAATGACTAAACTGAGAGTATTACTAAACAGAGAGTATTACTAAACTGAGAGAGTACTACTCAACTGAGAGAGTATTACTAAACTAAGAGAGTATTACTAGACTGAGAAAGCTGAGGGAGAATTTCTAAACTGAGGGAGTATTACTAAACTGAGAGAGTATTACTAACCCGAGAGAGTATTACTAAACTGAGAGAATATTACTAAACTGAGAGAGTATTACTAAACCGAGAGAGTATTACTAAACTGAGAGAGTATTACTAAACTGCGAGTATTACTAAACAGAGAGTATTACTAAACTGAGAGAGTATTACTAAACTGAAAGAGTATTACTAAACTGGGACAGTATTACTAAACCGAGAGAGTATTACTAAACTGAGAGAGTATTACTAAACTGAGAGAGTACTACTAAACTGAGAGAGTATTACTAAACCGAGAGAGTATTACTAAACTGAGAGAGTATTACTAACCTGAGAGAGTATTACTAACCCGAGAGAGTATTACTCAACTGAAAGAGTATTACTCAACTGAGAGAGTATTACTAAACTGAGGGAGTATTACTAAACTGAGAGAGTATTACTAACCTGAGAGAGTATTACTAAACAGAGAGAGCTGAGAGTATTACTAAACTGAGAGAGTATTACTAAGCGGAGAGAGCTGAGAGTATTACTAAACTGAGAGAGTATTACTAAACTGAGAGAGTATTACTAAACTGAGAGGGTTTTACTAAACTGAGAGAGTATTACTAAACTGAGAGAGTATTACTGAACTGAGAGTATTACTAAACTGAGAGTATTACTAAACTGAGAGACTATTACTAAACTGAGAGAGTTTTACTAAACTGAGAGACTATTACTAAACAGAGAGAGCTAAGAGTATTACTAAACCGAGAGAGTATTACTAAACCGAGAGAGTATTACTAAACTGGGT
Source organism: Salvelinus alpinus (assembly GCF_045679555.1). Lineage (NCBI taxonomy): Eukaryota > Metazoa > Chordata > Actinopteri > Salmoniformes > Salmonidae > Salvelinus > Salvelinus alpinus. Next base: position 5,334,900 of record NC_092093.1, on the reverse strand, counting down.
GAGTATTACTAAACTGAGAGAATATTACTAAACTGAGAGAGTATTACTAAACTGAGAGAGTATTACTCAACTGGGAGAGTATTACTAAACTGAGAGAATATTACTAAACTGAGACAGTATTACTAAACTGAGACAGTATTACTAAACTGAGAGAATGACTAAACTGAGAGTATTACTAAACAGAGAGTATTACTAAACTGAGAGAGTACTACTCAACTGAGAGAGTATTACTAAACTGAGAGAGTATTACTAGACTGAGAAAGCTGAGGGAGAATTTCTAGACTGAGAGAGAATTACTAGACTGAGAGAGTATTACTCAACTGAGAGAGTATTACTAAACTGAGAGAGTATTACTAAACTGAGAGAATATTACTAAACTGAGAGAGTATTACTCAACTGAGAGAGTATTACTAAACTGAGAGAGCTGAGAGAGTATTACTAAACTGAGAGAGTATTACTAAACTGAGAGAGTATTACTAAACAGAGAGAGTATTACTAAACTGAGAGAGTATTACTAAACAGAGAGAACATTACTAAACAGAGAGAATATTACTAAACTGAGAGAATATTACTAAACTGAGAGAGCTGAGAGAGTATTACTAAACTGAGGGAGGATTACTAGACTGAGAGAGTATTGCTCAACTGAGAGAGTATTACTAAACGGAGAGAGTATTACTAAACTGAGAGAGTATTACTAAACTTAGAGAGTGTTACTAGACTGAGAAAGCTGAGGGAGAATTACTAGACTGGGAGAGTATTACTCAACTGAGAGAGTATTACTAAACTGAGAGAGTATTACTAAACTGAGAGAGCTGAGAGAGTATTACTAGGACTGAGAGTGTATTACTAGACTGAGAAAGCTGAGGGAGTATTACTAAACTGAGAGAGTTTTACTAAACTGAGAGAATATTACTAAACTGAGAGATTATTACTAAACTGAGAGAGTATTACTAACCCGAGAGAGTATTACTAAACTGAGAGAACATTACTAAACTGAGAGAATATTACTAAACTGAGAGAATATTACTAAACTGAGAGAGTATTACTAAACTGAGAGAATGACTAAACTGAGAGTATTACTAAACAGAGAGTATTACTAAACTGAGAGACTATTACTAAACTGAGAGAGTTTTACTAAACTGAGAGACTATTACTAAACAGAGAGAGCTAAGAGTATTACTAAACCGAGAGAGTATTACTAAACCGAGAGAGTATTACTAAACTGAGAGACTATTACTAAACAGAGAGAGCTAAGAGTATTACTAAACCGAGAGAGTATTACTAAACCGAGAGAGTATTACAAAACTGAGAGATTATTACTAAACTGAGAGAGTATTACTAAACTGAGAGAGTATTACTAAACAGAGAGTATTACTAAACTGAGAGACTATTACTAAACTGAGAGAGTTTTACTAAACTGAGAGACTATTACTAAACAGAGAGAGCTAAGAGTATTACTAAACCGAGAGAGTATTACTAAACCGAGAGAGTATTACTAAACTGAGAGAGTATTACTAAACTGAGAGAGTATTACTAAACTGAGAGAGTATTACAAAACTGAGAGAGTATTACTAAACCGAGAGAGTATTACTAAACTGAGAGAATATTACTAAACTGAGAGAATATTACTAAACTGAGAGAGTATTACTAAACTGGGTGAGTATTACTAAACTGAGAGAATATTACTAAACTGAGAGAGTATTACTAAACTGAGAGAGTATTACTCAACTGGGAGAGTATTACTAAACTGAGAGAATATTACTAAACTGAGACAGTATTACTAAACTGAGACAGTATTACTAAACTGAGAGAATGACTAAACTGAGAGTATTACTAAACAGAGAGTATTACTAAACTGAGAGAGTATTACTAACCCGAGAGAGTATTACTAAACTGAGAGAGTATTACTCAACTGAGAGAGTTTTACTAAACTGAGAGAGTACTACTCAACTGAGAGATTATTACTAAACTGAGAGAGTATTACTAGACTGAGAAAGCTGAGGGAGTATTACTAGACCGAGAGAGTATTACTCAACTGAGAGAGTATTACTAAATTGAGAGAGTATTACTAAACTGAGAGAGAATTACTAAACTGAGAGAGCTGGGAGAGTATTACTAGACTGAGAGAGTATTACTAGACTGAGAAAGCTGAGGGAGTATTACTAGACAGAGAGTATTACTCATCTGAAAGAGTATTACTCAACTGGGAGAGTATTACTAAACTGAGAGAATATTACTCAACTGAGAGAGTATTACTAAACAGAGAGAGTATTACTAAACTGAGAGAGTATTACTAAACAGAGAGAACATTACTAAACAGAGAGAATATTACTAAACTGAGAGAATATTACTAAACTGAGAGAGCTGAGAGAGTATTACTAAACTGAGAGAATATTACTAAACTGAGAGAGTAGTAGTAAACTGAGAGAGTATTACTAACTCGAGAGGGTATTACTAAATCCGAGAGAGTATTACTAACTCGAGTGAGTATTACTAGACCGAGAGAGTATTACTAGACTGAGAGAGTATTACCAAACTGAGAGAGTATTACTAAACTGAGAGAGTATTACTAAACTGAGAGAGTATTACTAAACTGAGAGAGTATTACTAAACTGAGAGAGTATTACTAGACTGAGAGAGTATTACTAAACTGAGAGAGTATTACTAAACTGAGAGAGTATTACTAAACTGAGAGAGTGTTACTAAACTGAGAGAGTATTACTCAACTGAGAGAGTATTACTAAACTGAGAGAGTATTACGAGACTGAGAGAGTATTACTAAACTGAGAGAGTATTACTAAACTGAGAGAGTATTTACTAAACTGAGAGAGCTGAGAGAGTATTACTAGGACTGAGAGAGTATTACTAAACTGAGAGCTGAGAGTATTACTAAACTGAGAGAGTTTTACTAAACTGAGAGAATATTACTAAACTGAGAGATTATTACTAAACTGAGAGAGTATTACTAACCCGAGAGAGTATTACTAAACTGAGAGAACATTACTAAACTGAGAGAATATTACTAAACTGAGAGAATATTACTAAACTGAGAGAGTATTACTAAACTGAGAGAGCTGAGAGAATAGTACTAAGCTGAGAGAATATTACTAAACTGAGAGAGTAGTAGTAAACTGAGAGAGTATTACTAACCCGAGAGAGTATTACTAAACTGAGAGAGTAGTAGTAAAATGAGAGAGTATTACTAAACTGAGGGAGTATTACTAAACTGAGAGAGTATTACTAACCCGAGAGAGTATTACTAAACTGAGAGAATATTACTAAACTGAGAGAGTATTACTAAACCGAGAGAGTTTTACTAAATTGAGAGAGTATTACTAAACTGCGAGTATTACTAAACAGAGAGTATTACTAAACTGAGAGAGTATTACTAAACTGAAAGAGTATTACTAAACTGGGACAGTATTACTAAACCGAGAGAGTATTACTAAACTGAGAGAGTATTACTAAACTGAGAGAGTACTACTAAACTGAGAGAGTATTACTAAACCGAGAGAGTATTACTAAACTGAGAGAGTATTACTAACCTGAGAGAGTATTACTAACCCGAGAGAGTATTACTCAACTGAAAGAGTATTACTCAACTGAGAGAGTATTACTAAACTGAGAGAGTATTACTAAACTGAGGGAGTATTACTAAACTGAGAGAGTATTACTAACCTGAGAGAGTATTACTAAACAGAGAGAGCTGAGAGTATTACTAAACTGAGAGAGTATTACTAAACGGAGAGAGCTGAGAGTATTACTAAACCGAGAGAGTATTACTAAACTGAGAGAGTATTACTAAACTGAGAGGGTTTTACTAAACTGAGAGAGTATTACTAAACTGAGAGAGTATTACTGAACTGAGAGTATTACTAAACTGAGAGTATTACTAAACTGAGAGACTATTACTAAACTGAGAGAGTTTTACTAAACTGAGAGACTATTACTAAACTGAGAGAGAGCTAAGAGTATTACTAAACCGAGAGAGTATTACTAAACCGAGAGAGTATTACTAAACTAAGAGAGTATTACTCAACTGAGAGAGTATTACTGAACTGAGGGAGTATTACAAAACTGAGAGAGTATTACTAAACTGAGAGAATATTACTAAACTGAGAGAATATTACTAAACTGAGAGAATATTACTAAACTGAGAGAGTATTACTAAACTGGGTGAGTATTACTAAACTGAGAGAATATTACTAAACTGAGAGAGTATTACTAAACTGAGAGAGTATTACTCAACTGGGATAGTATTACTAAACTGAGTGAGTATTACTAAACTGAGAGAGTATTACTAAACTGAGAGAATGACTAAACTGAGAGTATTACTAAACAGAGAATATTACTAAACTGAGAGAGTATTACTAACCCGAGAGAGTATTACTAAACTGAGAGAGTATTACTCAACTGAGAGAGTTTTACTAAACTGAGAGAGTACTACTCTACTGAGAGAGTATTACTAGACTGAGAAAGCTGAGGGAGTATTACTAGACCGAGAGAGTATTGCTCAACTGAGAGAGTATTACTAAATTGATAGAGTATTACTAAACTGAGAGAGAATTACTAAACTGAGAGAGCTGGGAGAGTATTACTAGACTGAGAGAGTATTACTAGACTGAGAAAGCTGAGGGAGTATTGCTAGACTGAGAGAGTATTACTCAACTGAAAGAGTATTACTCAACTGGGAGAGTATTACTAAACTGAGAGAATATTACTCAACTGAAAGAGTATTACTCAACTGGGAGAGTATTACTAAACTGAGAGAGTATTACTAAACTTAGAGAGTGTTACTAGACTGAGAGAGTATTACTAAACTGAGAGAGTATTACTAAACAGAGAGTATTACTAAACTGAGAGAGTACTACTCAACTGAGAGAGTATTACTAAACTGGGAGAGTATTACTAGACTGAGAAAGCTGAGGGAGAATTTCTAGACTGAGAGAGAATTACTAGACTGAGAGAGTATTACTCAACTGAGAGAGTATTACTAAACTGAGAGAGTATTACTAAACTGAGAGAATATTACTAAACTGAGAGAGTATTACTCAACTGGGAGAGTATTACTAAACTGAGAGAGTATTACTAAACTGAGAGAGTATTACTAAACTGAGAGAATGACTAAACGGAGAGTATTACTAAACAGAGAATATTACTAAACTGAGAGAGTATTACTAACCCGAGAGAGTATTACTAAACTGAGAGAGTATTACTCAACTGAGAGAGTTTTACTAAACTGAGAGAGTACTACTCAACTGAGAGAGTATTACTAAACTGAGAGAGTATTACTAGACTGAGAAAGCCGAGGGAGTATTACTAGACCGATAGAGTATTACTCAACTGAGAGAGTATTACTAAATTGAGAGAGTATTACTAAACTGAGAGAGAATTACTAAACTGAGAGAGCTGGGAGAGTATTACTAGACTGAGAGAGTATTACTAGACTGAGAAAGCTGAGGGAGTATTGCTAGACTGAGAGAGTATTACTCAACTGAAAGAGTATTACTCAACTGGGAGAGTATTACTAAACTGAGAGAATATTACTCAACTGAGAGAGTATTACTCAACTGAGAGAGTATTACTAAACTGAGAGAGTATTACTAAACTTAGAGAGTGTTACTAGACTGAGAGAATATTACTAAACTGAGAGAGTATTACTACTCAACTGAGAGAGTATTACTAAAGAGAGTATTACTAAACTGGGAGAGTATTACTAGACTGAGAAAGCTGAGGGAGAATTTCTAGACTGAGAGAGAATTACTAGACTGAGAGAGTATTACTCAACTGAGAGAGTATTACTAAACTGAGAGAGTATTACTAAACTGAGAGAATATTACTAAACTGAGAGAGTATTACTCAACTGAGAGAGTATTACTAAACTGAGAGAGCTGAGAGAGTATTACTAAACTGAGAGAATATTACTAAACTGAGAGAGTATTACTAAATTGAGAGAGTATTACTAAACTGAGAGAGTATTACTAAACAGAGAGAGTATTACTAAACTGAGAGAGTATTACTAAACTGAGAGAATATTACTAAACTGAGAGAGTATTACTCAACTGAGAGAGTATTACTAAACTGAGAGAGCTGAGAGAGTATTACTAAACTGAGAGAATATTACTAAACTGAGAGATTATTACTAAATTGAGAGAGTATTACTAAACTGAGAGAGTATTACTAAACAGAGAGAGTATTACTAAACTGAGAGAGTATTACTAAACAAAGAGAACATTACTAAACAGAGAGAATATTACTAAACTGAGAGAATATTACTAAACTGAGAGAGTATTACTAAACTGAGAGAGCTGAGAGAGTATTACTAAACTGAGAGAATATTACTAAACTGAGAGAATATTACTAAACTGAGAGAGTATTACTAAACTGAGAGAGCTGAGAGAGTATTACTAAACTGAGAGAATATTACTAAACTGAGAGAGTAGTAGTAAACTGAGAGAGTATTACTAACTCGAGAGAGTATTACTAGACTGAGAGAGTATTACTAAACTGAGAGAGTATTACTAAACCGAGGGAGTATTACTAAACCGAGAGAGTATTACTAAACCGAGAGAGTATTACTAAACCCGAGAGAGTATTACTAACTCTAGTGAGTATTACTAGACCGAGAGAGTATTACTAGACTGAGAGAGTATTACCAAACTGAGAGAGTATTACTAAACTGAGAGAGTATTACTAAACTGGGAGAGTATTACTAAACCGAGAGAGTATTACTAAACCGAGAGAGTATTACTAAACCCGAGAGAGTATTACTAACTCTAGTGAGTATTACTAGACCGAGAGAGTATTACTAGACTGAGAGAGTATTACCAAACTGAGAGAGTATTACTAAACTGAGAGAGTATTACTAAACTGGGAGAGTATTACTAAACGGAGAGAGTATTACTAAACTGAGGGAGGATTACTAGACTGAGAGAGTATTGTTCAACTGAGAGAGTATTACTAAACTTAGAGAGTGTTACTATACTGAGAGAGTATTTCTCAACTGAGAGAGTATTACTAAACTGGGAGAGTATTACTAGACTGAGAAAGCTGAGGGAGAATTACTAGACTGGGAGAGTATTACTCAACTGAGAGAGTATTACTAAACTGAGAGAGTATTACTAAACTGAGAGAGCTGAGAGAGTATTACTAGGACTGAGAGAGTATTACTAGACTGAGAAAGCTGAGGGAGTATTACTAAACTAAGAGAGTTTTACTAAACTGAGAGAATATTACTAAACTGAGAGATTATTACTAAACTGAGATAGTATTACTAAACTGAGAGAGTACTACTCAACTGAGAGAGTATTACTAAACTGAGAGAGTATTACTAGACTGAGAAAGCTGAGGGAGTATTACTAGACCGAGAGAGTATTACTCAACTGAGAGAGTATTACTAAATTGAGAGAGTATTACTAAACTGAGAGAGAATTACTAAACTGAGAGAGCTGGGAGAGTATTACTAGACTGAGAGAGTATTACTAGACTGAGAAAGCTGAGGGAGTATTACTAGACTGAGAGAGTATTACTCAACTGAAAGAGTATTACTCAACTGGGAGAGTATTACTAAACTGGGAGAATATTACTCAACTGAGAGTATATTACTCAACTGAGAGAGTATTACTAAACTGAGAGAGTATTACTAAACTTAGAGAGTGTTACTAGACTGAGAGAATATTACTCAACTGAGAGAGTATTACTAAACCGAGAGAGTATTACTAAACTGAGAGAGTATTACTAAACTGTGAGTATTACTAAACAGAGAGTATTACTAAACTGAGAGAGTATTACTAAACTGAAAGAGTATTACTAAACTGGGACAGTATTACTAAACCGAGAGAGTATTACTAAACTGAGAGAGTATTACTAAACTGAGAGAGTACTACTAAACTGAGAGAGTATTACTAAACCGAGAGAGTATTACTAACCTGAGAGAGTATTACTAACCCGAGAGAGTATTACTCAACTGAAAGAGTATTACTCAACTGAGAGAGTATTACTAAACTGAGAGAGTATTACTAAACTGAGGGAGTATTACTAAACTGAGAGAGTATTACTAAACTGAGAGAATATTACTAAACTGAGAGAGTATTACTAAACTGAGAGAGTATTACTAAACTGAGAGAGATAAACCGAGATAGTATTACTAAACTGAGAGAGTATTACTAAACTGAGAGGGTTTTACTAAACTGAGAGAGTATTACTAAACTGAGAGAGTATTACTGAACTGAGAGTATTACTAAACTGAGAGTATTACTAAACTGAGAGACTATTACTAAACTGAGAGAGTTTTACTAAACTGAGAGACTATTACTAAACAGAGAGAGCTAAGAGTATTACTAAACCGAGAGAGTATTACTAAACCGAGAGAGTATTACTAAACTGGGTGAGTATTACTAAACTGAGAGAATTTTACTAAACTGAGACAGTATTACTAAACTGAGACAGTATTACTAAACTGAGAGAGAGTATTACTAAACTGAGAGAGTATTACTAAACTGAGAGAGTATTACTAAACAGAGAGAGTATTACTAAACTGTGAGAGTATTACTAGACTGAGAAAGCTGAGGGAGAATTTCTAGACTGAGAGAGAATTACTAGACTGAGAGAGTATTACTCAACTGAGAGAGTATTACTAAACTGAGAGAGTATTACTAAACTGAGAGAATATTACTAAACTGAGAGAGTATTACTCAACTGAGAGAGTATTACTAAACTGAGAGAGCTGAGAGAGTATTACTAAACTGAGAGAGTATTACTAAACTGAGAGAGTATTACTAAACTGAGAGAGTATTACTAAACTGAGAGAGTATTACTAAACAGAGAGAACATTACTAAACAGAGAGAATATTACTAAACTGAGAGAATATTACTAAACTGAGAGAGCTGAGAGAGTATTACTAAACTGAGGGAGGATTACTAGACTGAGAGAGTATTGCTCAACTGAAAGAGTATTACTAAACGGAGAGAGTATTACTAAACTGAGAGAGTATTACTAAACTTAGAGAGTGTTACTAGACTGAGAAAGCTGAGGGAGAATTACTAGACTGGGAGAGTATTACTCAACTGAGAGAGTATTACTAAACTGAGTGAGTATTACTAAACTGAGAGAGTATTACTAAACTGAGAGAATGACTAAACTGAGAGTATTACTAAACAGAGAATATTACTAAACTGAGAGAGTATTACTAACCCGAGAGAGTATTACTAAACTGAGAGAGTATTACTCAACTGAGAGAGTTTTACTAAACTGAGAGAGTACTACTCTACTGAGAGAGTATTACTAGACTGAGAAAGCTGAGGGAGTATTACTAGACCGAGAGAGTATTACTCAACTGAGAGAGTATTACTACATTGATAGAGTATTACTAAACTGAGAGAGAATTACTAAACTGAGAGAGCTGGGAGAGTATTACTAGACTGAGAGAGTATTACTAGACTGAGAAAGCTGAGGGAGTATTGCTAGACTGAGAGAGTATTACTCAACTGAAAGAGTATTACTCAACTGGGAGAGTATTACTAAACTGAGAGAATATTACTCAACTGAAAGAGTATTACTCAACTGGGAGAGTATTACTAAACTGAGAGAGTATTACTAAACTTAGAGAGTGTTACTAGACTGAGAGAGTATTACTAAACTGAGAGAGTATTACTAAACAGAGAGTATTACTAAACTGAGAGAGTACTACTCAACTGAGAGAGTATTACTAAACTGGGAGAGTATTACTAGACTGAGAAAGCTGAGGGAGAATTTCTAGACTGAGAGAGAATTACTAGACTGAGAGAGTATTACTCAACTGAGAGAGTATTACTAAACTGAGAGAGTATTACTAAACTGAGAGAATATTACTAAACTGGGAGAGTATTACTAAACTGAGAGAGTATTACTAAACTGAGAGAGTATTACTAAACTGAGAGAATGACTAAACTGA